>NC_041387.1:514444255-514495006 GCF_002162155.2 Triticum dicoccoides
AGAGGGGAAACCCTTCTCCCACCTAGGGAGGAGGTCAAGGAAGAATAAGAAAAAGGGGGCCTCTCTCCCCCTTGCTTCCGGTGGCGCCGGAGCGCTGCCGGGGGCCGTCATCATCACCGCGATCTACACCAACACCTCCGCCGTCTTCACCAACATCTCCATCACCTTCCCCCTTCTATATTCAGCGGTCCACTCCCCCGCATCCCGCTGTACCCTCTACTTGAACATGGTGCTTTATGCTTCATATTATTATCCAATGATGTGTTGCCATCCTATGATGTCTGAGTAGATTTTGGTTGTCCTATTGGTGATTGATGAATTGCTATGATTGGTTTAATTTTCTTGTGGTTATGTTGCTGTCCTATTGTGCCCTCCGTGTCGCGCAAGCGTGAGGGAGTACCGCTATAGGGTGTTGCAATATGTTCATGATTCACTTATAGTGGGTTGCTTGAGTGACAGAAGCATAAAACCAAGTAAGGGGATTGTTGCGTATGGGATAAAAGGGGACTTGATGCTTTAATGCTATGGTTGGGTTTTACCTTAATGAATCTTTAGTAGTTGCAGATACTTGCTAGAGTTCTAATCATAAGTGCATATGATCCAAGTAGAGATAGTATGTTAGCTTATACCTCTCCCACATAAAATTTGCTATCGGTCTAGTAACATAGTCAATTGCTTAGGGACACTTTCACAACTCCTAACACCAATTTTCCACACTCGCTATATTTACTTTATTGCATATTTATCTAAACAACCCCTACTTTTTATTTATGTGTTCTAGGTAAAGTGAACGTCAAGCATGCGTAGAGTTGTATCGGTGGTCGATAGAACTTGAGGGAATATTTATTCTACCTTTAGCTCCTCATTGGGTTCGACACTCTTACTTATCAAAAACTGTTGCGATCCCCTACACTTGTGGGTTATCATGCTGCATAAGGGACGCCCTGGCGGCTCACGAGGCCAGGCATCAGGCGATCCTGGCGGTGATGGAGGAGAACCTCCAGTAGCCTCCTAGGCCCTTCGGGCCTCCCGAGGCTCGGCACCAGAGCGGCTCGTGAAGAACGACTCCAACAACGCGTGTTTTTGGCTACCTCAACACCTCTTCAGCGACGGTGCCAGGTGACATCTCTCTAGTTCGTTCATTTTGGGGGCGCCCCTCAGGCTGCATCATCCCTAGGCCGTGTGGGTCCGTCCCTATGGCATGTATCCCTTTTTGTATCTATCAGAGCTAGTTTACCATCCTTTGCAAGCTACCTTTAAATTATTAATTGCCTGACCGGCGCTTCGTCTCTAAGAACGTCTCGCGCCCTTGTGATCCCGCCCGCGACCGCCTTATGATTAAGGACTGGCACGACGTCTGTGCTCGGGTCCGTCCCTGTAGCATCTCAAAACACAAGAGGCCGAGCGCTGGCTCGCGGGCCAGTCCTCGTGTACATCACCTCCAATGGCCCTTGGTGCCTTGTTCTCGCATGAGCTAATCGTGGGTGGATAAATGAGGGCGTGCGACCTGGTGCCCCTATGGCCACAGGAACCGCGCGCCGGTTGTTTTTCTTTAGGATCTTTGCATGAGAAGACTGGGCACGTCGTCTGTGCTCGGGTCCATCCCTAAAGCGTCGATAAACCTAACGGCTGAGATCTGTCTGGCGGGTCGGCCCTGTTCACGTCACTTCTTGGGGTCGTTGGTGTCTGGCCTTCTCATGCAATAGCCTCAGGAGACTCATTCGGTGCAGGCTGCCTAACCATCTCGCAGGACTAATACAAGTGCTCCCAATCAAGACCAGGTGCAACCCGCCTCGAGGTAGGGCCTCATGAGTCCCGTGCCGGCTCATGGGTGCCCATATACACCTCCTTTAGCCCTGTCGTGCAAGCCACGTGTCAGGGCGAGGCTGTACACGCCCCGGGGGCTCTCCTCAGAGGGAGCCCCCTCCCACGCACCAGTGGAAGCACCATGCTCCGCGCTAGCGGTCGACAGTACCGAGGAGCGGCTATGCCCGTGCAAGAGCGGAAGCGCTATGCTCCGTGCTGGTAATAAACAACTGGGGGTGGCCTCGCGGCCGCATTGACCTCAGGGAGCTTTCGGGCTCAGTGACCAGCCTCACTGCGCTGCTCTTCCTCGGGAGGGTAGCGCGAGGGGGCTGGGCACGGGGGCTACGCTCAGGTCATGCTTGGCGGACCCCACCTCGCTAGGCCTCACGAGCCTGGTCTTCACGCACCCCTCTCGACCGTGAGCTCGGTGAGGAAAAGGTATGATGGTCGGTTCATTCATCAAGGGGGACTCCTGAGCATCGCGTCTCAGGAGCCTAACTGGCCATGTAGCCGCTCACCCCTTGGTCTCGTCCTGGTGATCCGGGCGACCCAACGGCGGTTGAGGCACACACTAGGTCGGGCCCTGCCGACACAGAACACCAAGGCCTGACTTTCGCCCCTCCTTTTGAAGCCATTCGTACGTCAAGGGGGACTCCAGAACATCGCGTCTCAGGAGCCTAACTGGCCACGTAGCCCCTCACCCCTTGGTCTCGTCCTGGTGATCCGGACGACCCAACGGTGACTGAGGCATGCGGGGGGCCAGGTCTTGCCGACGCAGAACGTCAAGGCTTGCCTTTGCACTTTTTCCTAAGTTGTTCGCACGTCAAGGAGGACTCCTGAGCATCGCGTCTCAGGAGCCTAACTAGCCGCATAGCCCCTCACCCCTTGGGCTCGTTCTGGCAATCCGGACGACCCAGCGGCAGCTAAGGTATGCGCGGGGCCGGGTTCTGCTGACGCGGAACAATAAAGCAAACAGAAAAATCGAAGGATCATAATCTAATTATTACAAAACATATTGTTCCAAGCAAACAATTTTAAATGCCTCTGTGAGGCATGCTACATGATACAGGGCAAACATGAAGGTGCATCGTTACCAAGCCACCTCTTCAGACCTGGGTGCCGCCATCACCCGCCAGCGGAGCCCCATCGCTAGGCGCGTCGCCCGTCCCCTCGGTCCCGATCGGAGGACTAACGACCAGGAACCTGCTCATCATGGCGTCCACAGAGCTCTTCACGGCGGCAGCAGCATCGCCCTCAGAGTCGGAGTCCACGGGAGTGAGGAAAGAGGAGAAGTCGAAGCCGGCGTCTCGGAGATAGAGATGGCTGAAGACGCACGTAAGGGCTGAAGAAGAAAGAAAGCCCGCCTCACCTTCCACCGAAGAGACAAACCCGTCGACAGCATCCTCGAGCACTGCCAAGACCTCAGGGAGTGATACATCTCCAACGTATCTATAATTTTTGATTGTTCCATGCTATTATATTACCTGTTTTGGATGTTTATGGGATTTATTTTACACATTTATATCATTTTGGGACTAACCTACTAACCGGAGGACCAGCCCATATTGTTGTTTTTTTGCCTATTTCAGTATTTCGAAGAAAAGGAATATCAAACGGAGTCCAAACATAATGAAACCTTCAGGAGCGTGATTTTTGGAACGAACGTGATCGAGAGGACTTGGAGTGCAAGTCAAGAAGCAGCCGAGGCCTCCACGAGATAGGAGCCCCCCCTGTAGGGCACGCCCCCTGTCTCGTGGGCCCCTTGGGCGTCCATCAACGTACTTCTTCCTCCTATATAAGCCTATGTACCCCGAAAACATCCAGGAGGCGCCCAAAACACAATTTCCACCACCGTAACCTTCTGTATCCGTGGGATCCCATCTTGGAGCCGTCGCCGGCATTTTGCCGGAGGGGGAATCCACCACGGAGGGCTTCTACATCAACATCCTTGCCCCTCCTATGAGTTGTGAGTAGATTACCACAGACCTACGGGTCCATAGTTATTAGCTAGATGGCTTCTTCTCTCTTTTTGGATCTCAATACAATGTTCTCCCCCTCTCTTGTGGAGACCTATTCGATGTAATCCCTTTTTGCGTTGTGTTTGTCGAGATCCGATGAATTGTGGGTTTATGATCAGATTTATCTTTGGATAATAATTGAATCTTCTCTGAATTCTTTTATATGATTGAGTTATCTTTGCAAGTCTCTTCGAATTATTGCTTTGGTTTGGCCTACTAGATTGATATTTCTTGCCATGGGAGAAGTGCTTAGCTTTGGGTTCAATCTTGCGGTGTTCTTACCCAGTGACAGAAAGGGTTGCAAGACACGTATTGTATTGTTGCCATTGAGGATAAAAAGATGGGGTTTATATCATATTGCTTGAGTTTAACCTTCTACATCATGTCATCTTGCTTAATGTGTTACTCTGTTCTTATGAACTTAATACTCTAGATGCATGCTGGATAGCGGTCGATGTGTGGAGTAATAGTAGTAGATGCGGGCAGGAGTCGATCTACTTGTTACGGATGTGATGCCTATATACATGATCATGCCTAGATAATCTCATAATTATTCGCTTTTCTAGCAATTGCTTGACAGTAATTTGTTCACCCTCTGTAATACTTATGCTCTCGAGAGAAGCCTGTAGTGAAACCTATGGCCCCCGGGTCTATCTCTTATCATATTTTCTTCCAATCTACTTTTATTTGCATCTTTATTTTCTGCATTTATATTATAAAATACAAAAAATATATTTATCTTATCATACTATCTCTATCAGATCTCACTTTCGCTAGTTGCCGTGAAGGGATTGACAACCCCTTTGTCGCGTTGGTTGTGAGTTCTTTGTTTGTTTGTGTAGGTTCATGGGACTTGTTGAGAAGCCTCCTAGTGGATTGATACCTTGGTTCTCAAAAGCTGAGGGAAATACTTATGCTACTATTGATGCATCGTCCTCTCCTCTTCGAGGAAAACCAACACAAGCTCAAGACGTAGCAAGAAGGATTTCTGGCGCCGTTGCCGGGGAGGTCTTCGCTCAAGTCAAGTCATACCAAGTACCTATCACAAACTCATCTCCCTCGCATTTACATTATTTGCCATTTGCCTCTCGTTTTCCTCTCCCCCACTTCACCCTTGCCGTTTTATTTGCCCTCTCTTTCCCAATCTTGTCCTCTCTTTTCCGCTTGTTGTTTTCTGTTTGCTTGTGTGTTGGATTACTTGTTGCCATGGCGCAAGATAATACCAAATTGTGTGATATTTCGAATACCAATAATAATGATTTCCTCAGTACTCTGATTGCTCCTCTTAATGATGTTGGGTCTTGTGAAATCAATACTGCTTTGTTGAATCTTGTTATGAAAGATCAATTCGCCGGCCTTCCTAGTGAAGATGTCGCTACTCATCTAAACAACTTTGTTGATTTGTGTGATATGCAAAAGAAGAAAGATACGGATAACAATATTGTCTAATTAAAGTTATTTCCGTTTTCACTTAGAGATCGTGCTAAAGTTTGGTTTTCGTCTTTGCCTAAAAATAGTATTGATTCTTGGAACAAGTGCAAAGATGCTTTTATCTCTAAATATTTTCCTCCCGCTAAGATCATCACTCTTAGGAACGATATTATAAATTTTAAACAACTTGATCATGAGCATGTTGCCCAATCTTGGGAAAGAATGAAATTGATGCTTCGCAATTGCCCTACTCATGGTTTGAATTTATGGATGATCATACAAAAATTTTATGCCGGTTTGAACTTTGCTTCTAGAAATCTCTTAGATTCTGCCGCGGGAGGCACGTTTATGGAAATCACATTAGGAGATGCTACAAACCTTCTTGATCATATTATGGCTAATTATTCTCAATGGCACACCGAAAGATCTTCTAGTAAAAAAGTGCATGCTATAGAAGAAATCAATGTTTTGAGTGGAAAGATGGATGAACTTATGAAATTGTTTGCTACTAAAAACACTCCTCTTGATCCCAATGATATGCCTTTGTCTTCCTTGATTGAGAATAATAATGAATCTATGGATGTGAATTTTGTTGGTAGGAATAGTTTCGGAAACAATGCTTATAGAGGAAACTTTAATGCTAGACCGTTCCCTAGTAATTCCTCTAATAATTATGGAAATTCCTACAATAATTATTATGGTAATTTCAATAAGATGCCCTCTGATTTTGAGAATAGTGTGAAAGAATTTATGATTTCTCAAAAGAATTTTAATGCTTTGCTTGAAGAAAAATTGCTCAAAGTTGATGATTTGGCTAGGAACATTGATAGGCTTTCACTTGATGTTTATTCTCTCAAACTTAGATCTTCTCCTCCTAAGCATGATATCAATGAGTCTCTCAAAGCAATGAGAATTTCCATTGACTAGTGCAAGGAAAGAACCGCTAGATTGCGTGCTAAGAAAGATAGCTTTATAAAAGCGTGTTCTTCTAGTTTCCATGAAAATAATGATGAGGATCTTAAAGTTATTGATGCGTCTCCTATTAGATCTATGTTTTGCAATATGAATTTTGATGATTATGGGACTGATGATGAGTCAACTTTACCTAGAAGGCGTCCCAAAAATTTGGAGTTTTTAGATCTTGATGCTAAATTTGGTAAAAGTGGGATTGGAGAGGTCACAACTTTAAATAGTATTGAACCCACTATCTCAAATTTCAAGGAATTTGATTATGATAATTGTTCCTTAAAAGGTTGTATTTCCTTGTTGCAATCCGTTGTTAATTCTCCACATGCTTATAGTCAAAATAAAGCTTTTACCAAACATATCGTTGATGCCTTGTTGCAATCTTATGATGAAAAACTTAATTTGGAAGTTTCTATACCTAGAGAACTTAATGATGAGTGGGAACCTACTATAAAGATTAGAATTAAAGATCATGAGTGTTTTGCTTTGTGTGATTTGGGTGCTAGTGTTTCCATGATTCCGAAAACTTTATGTGATATTCTAGGCTTCCATGATCTTGATGATTGCTCGTTAAATTTGCACCTTGCGGATTCCACCATTAAAAAGCCAATGGGAAGGATCAATGATGTTCTTATTGTTGCAAACAGAAATTTGGTGCCCATTGATTTTATCGTTCTTGATATAGATTGCAATCTTTCTTGCCCTATTATTCTTGGTAGACCTTTCCTTAGAACGATTGGCGCGATTATTGATATGAAGGAAGTGAATATTAGATTCCAATTTCCTTTAAAGAAAGGCATGGAGCACTTTTCTAGAAAGAAAGTCAAATTACGTTATGAATCTATCATGCGGGCTACTTATGAATCAAGTGCCAAAGATGGCACTCGTTAGATCTATCTTTGCTTTTATGCCTAGCTATGGGTGTTAAACGATAGCGCTAGTTGGGAGGCAACCCAATTTTCTTTTTGTTCTTTGTTTTTGTTCTTGTTTAGTGTTAAATTTTGTTTCTACTTTCTGTTTAAGATGTGTTTTCATGTTTTATTTAGTGTCTGTGCCAAGTAGAACTTATAGGATAAACTATGATGATAGTTGATTTGATTCTGCTGAAAAACATAAACTTTGCACTCATGAGAAAAAATTAAATGAATCACAGAAACGTGATTTTGCATTGATTCTTTTTGCTGCTGATCAATAAACATATTTTTTAGGACGTCCTATTTTGTCAGGATTTTTAGAGTTCCAGAAGTCTGCGTTAGTTACAGATTGCTACAAACTGTTCTGTTTTTGACAGATTCTATTTTTCGTGTGTTGTTTGCTTATTTTGATGCATCTATGGCTAGTAAAATAGTTTATAAACCATAGAGAATTTGGAATACAGTAGTTTTAACACCAAAATAAATAAAGAATGAGTTCATTACAGTAACTTATGTGGTGGTTTTGTTTTCTTTCACTAACGGAGCTTATAAGATTTCCTGTTGAGTTTTGTGTTGTGAAGTTTTCAAGTTTTGGGTAAAGCTTTTATGGACTATGGAATAAAGGGTGGCAAGAACCTAAGCTTGGGGATGCCCAAGGCACCCCAAGATATTCAGGGATAGCCAAAAGCCTAAGCTTGGGGATGCCCCGGGAAGGCATCCCCTCTTTTGTCTTCGTTCATTGGTAACTTTACTTGGGACTATATTTTTATTCGCCACATGATATGTGTTTTGCTTGGAGTGTCGTGTATTATATTAGTCTTTGCTTGTTAGCTTACCACAATAATCCTTGCTGTACACACCTTTTTGGAGAAGCCTATTTGATTAGAATTTGCTAGAATACTCTATGTGCTTCCCTTATATCTTTTGAGCTTGATAGTTTTTGCTCTAGTGCTTCACTTATATCTTTTAGAGCACGGTGGTGTCTTAATTTTGGAGAAATTGCTAGTCTCTCATGATTCACTTATATTATTTTGAGAGTCTTTTAGAACAGCATGGTATTTGTTATGCTTACAAATTTGGTCCTAGAATGATGAGCATCCAAGTTGGGTATAATAAAAACTATCATAGAAAATGAATTGGATGCTAGGATCAATTTGATGCTTGACAATTGTTTTGAGATATAAAGGTAGTAATGTTAGGGTCATGCTAGTGGATAATTATGAAATTGAGAAATACTTTTGTTGAAGTTGGCAAGTCCAGTAGCATGCACGTATGGTAAAAGTTGTGTGACAAATTTGTTGCATGAGGTGCTCTTTTGAGGGTCTTCCTTATGAGTGGCAGTCGGGGACGAGCGATGGAATTTTTTCCTACCAATCTATTCCTCTTGGGGCATGCGTAGTAGTACTTTCCTTCAAGGGCAAAGTAGATTTTTACAATAAGTATATGAGTTCTTTATGACTAATGTGAGTCCATGGATATATGCACACTCATCCTTCCACTTAGCTAACCTCTATTTTACCGCACAGTTTTCGCCGGTAGCATAAACCCATTATTTACCTTCCTCAAAACAGCCACCATACCTACCTATTTTGGCATTTCCATAGCCATTCCAAGATATATTGCCATGCAACTTTCCACCGTTCCATTTATTATGACACGTTTCATCATTGTCATATTGCTCTTTGCATGATCATGTAGTTGACATTGTATTTGTGGCAAGGCCACCTTCATAATTTTTCATACGTGTCACTCTTGATTCATTGCATATCCCGGTACACCGCCGGAGGCATTCATATAGAGTCATATTTTGTTCTAGCTTTGAGTTGTAATTCTTGAGTTGTAAATCCATAAAAGTGTGATGATCTTCATTATTAGAGCATCATCCCAGTAAGGAAAGGATGATGAAGACTATCCCCCACAAGTCGCGATGGGACTTCGGACTTTATAAAAATAAAAGAGGCCAAAGAAGCCCACAAAGAAAAAGAAAAAAAAGAGGAAAAGAAAAAAAAGAAAAAAAAAGAGAAAAAGAAAAAATAAAAAGAGAGAAAAAGAGAGAAGGGACAATTGCTACTATATATTTTTCCACACTTGTGCTTCAAAAATAGCACCATGATCTTCATAATAGAGAGTCTCATATGTTGTCACTTTCATATACTAGTGGGAATTTTCATTATAGAACTTTGCTTGTATATTCCAATGATGGGCTTACTCAAAATGCCCTAGGTCTTCGTGAGCAAGCAAGTTGGATGCACACCCACTTAGTTTCTTTTGTTGAGCTTTCATATATTTATAGCTCTAGTGCATCCGTTGCATGGCAATCCCTACTCACTCACATTGATATCTATTGATGGGCATCTCCATAGCCCGTTGATACGCCTAGTTGATGTGAGGCTTTCTTCTCCCACTTTTTGTCCTCACAACCACCATAATAGGCCTCCATAGTGCTATGTCCATGGCTTGCGCTCATGTATTGCGTAAGAGTTGAAAATATGAAGGGCGTTAAAAAGTATGAACCAATTGCTCGGCTCGTCATCGGGGGTGTACATGATGGGAGTATTTTGTGTAATGGAAATGAAGCATGGCTTAACTATATGATTTTGTAGGGATAAGCTTTCTTTGGCTATGTTATTTTGATAGGACATGATTATTTGTTAGTATGCTTTGAAGCATTATTATTTTTATATTTTATAAGCTTTTATCTTGAGTCATTTGGATCTGAACATTCATGCCACATTAAAGAAAATTACATTGAGAATTATGCTAGGTAGCATTCCACATAAAAAATTTCTTTTTTATCATTTACCTACTCGAGGACGAGTAGGAATTAAGCTTGGGGATGCTTGATACGTCTCCAACGTATCTATAATTTTTGATTGTTCCATGCTATTATATTACCTGTTTTGCATGTTTATGGGCTTTATTTTACACATTTATATTATTTTTGGGACTAACCTACTAACCGGAGGCCCAGCCCGTATTGCTGTTTTTTTGCCTATTTCAGTATTTCGAAGAAAAGGAATATCAAACGGAGTCCAAACGGAATGAAACTTTCGGGAGCGTGATTTTTGGAACGAACGTGATCCAGAGGACTTGGAGTGCAAGTCAAGAAGCAGCCGAGGCCTCCACGAGATAGGAGGGAGCCCCCCCTTGTAGGGCGCGCCCTTGTCTCGTGGGCCCCTCGGCCGTCCACCGACGTACTTCTTCCTCCTATATAAGCCTACGTACCCGAAAACATCCAGGAGGCACCCAAAACACAATTTCCACCACCGTAACCTTCTGTATCCGCGAGATCCCATTTTGGAGCCGTAGCCGGCGTTCTGCCGGAGGGGGAATCCACCACGGAGGGCTTCTACATCAACATCCTTGCCCTTCCTATGAGTTGTGAGTAGTTTACCACATACCTACGGGTCCATAGTTATTAGCTAGATGGCTTCTTCTCTCTTTTTGGATCTCAATACAATGTTCTCCCCCTCTCTTGTGGAGATCTATTCGATGTAATCTCTTTTTGCGGTGTGTTTGTCAAGATCCGATGAATTGTGGGTTGATGATTGAGTTATCTTTGCAAGTCTCTTCGAATTATCGGTTTGGTTTGGCCTACTAGATTGATCTTTATTTCCATGGGAGAAGTGCTTAGCTTTGGGTTCAATCTTGCGGTGTTCTTACCCAGTGACAGAAAGGGTTGCAAGACACGTATTGTATTGTTGCCATCGAGGATAAAAAGATGGGGTTTATATCATATTGCTTGAGTTTATCCTTCTACATCATGTCATCTTGCTTAATCCGTTACTCTATTCTTATGAAATTAATACTCTAGATGCATGCTGGATAGCGGTCGATGTGTGGAGTAATAGAAGTAGATGCAGACAGGAGTCGATCTACTTGTTACGGACGTGATGCCTATATACATGATCATGCCTAGATAATCTCATAATTATTCGCTTTTCTATCAATTACTCGATAGTAATTTGTTCACCCACCGTAATACTTATGCTTTCGAGAGAAGCCTCTAGTGAAACCTATGCCCCCCGGGTCTATCTCTTATCATATTTGCTTCCAATCTACTTTTATTTGCATCTTTATTTTCTGCATCTATATTATAAAATACCAAAAATATATTTATCTTATCATACTATCTCTATCAGATCTCACTTTCGCAAGCGGCCGTGAAGGGATTGACAACCCCTTTGTCGCGTTGGTTGCGAGTTCTTTGTTTGTTTGTGTAGGTTCGTGGGACTTGTTTAGAATCCTCCTACTGGATTGATACCTTGGTTCTCAAAAATTGAGGGAAATACTTACGCTACTATTGCTGCATCACCCTCTCCTCTTAGAGCAAAACCAACGCAAGCTCAAGACATAGCAGGGAGCAGGGCGGCAGGGCTCTCCCTCGGGGCCGTCACCGTCGCCTTCTTCAAGTAATCATCCCCGAAGAGCAACCGCTGAGCCTTGTGGAACCTCGCCTCAAGGGAGGGAAGGGTGCTCCGCTCCATGGTGGCTGCTTTCTTGGACTCGGCAAGGGTCGCCTGGGCCGCCTCCGCCTCCTCCTTCAGCCTCGTTAGGTGATCACGCTCTGCAGCCTGCTCCAGGGCAGCCTTCTTCAGCTCGGCATCCCGATCGACAACGGCAGCCTCCTGGGCCTTTAGCTTCTCCTTTCGCTCCTGGAGTTGGCTGGACTGGGCAGGCTGCTGATCTGGAAGAGCCTTCAGTTCAGCCTCCATCGTGCGGCACCGATCCTCGGCTTCCTTGGCCTCCCTTCGTACCAGGTTACGCTCGGTGATAGCAACCCCAAACACCTTCTGGGCCTCCTCCGTAGAACTCCAGGCCACTCGGACAGACGTGTCGGCCCGAAGCCATCCAGAGACCAGCCCCAGGCGCCCCTGCACTGCATGGCGGTCTAGGCCCTGAAGTTCACCTTGGAGAAGGTCCAGTGCAGCTCGTGCCTCCTCTAGGGCTCCGGAGGTGGCGGGAGCGCCATGTCCAGGGTGCACGACGGGTAGAAGAGAAGACATCCTTGGCGCCAGGATAGGAGGAGCCGCTGCAGCAGAATGAACCGGGGGCTCCGGATGCTGGGCGGCCTCGGCAGCCGCAGTCAGGACGGGCGCTGGAGGGGCCATCCCCGCTGAAGGTGCCGTCACCTCCTGAGGATGGGCTTCCACCCCGTGGGGAGACGACATCACCACCAGAGCTGCAGGGGTTGCGGCACTCTCCTTCACCAGGGCCGTGGCGGCCACTTCGACGCGCTCGACCACAACAACCTGTGCACCCTCCTTCTGCTTCTTCGACGATTGTTGCCTAATGATAGACAAATATGCTAAGCATCGCATCAAGAGTCAACAACAGAATCAAGGAGAAGACATACTGGGCGGCGAACACATAGCTCCTCTTCAGGCCCAGCAATGGGGGCCGAGCCGGGGCAGTCGGAGCCGCACTCTTGGGAGTGGGAGAACTCGCGGTCGGCGCCACCCGGGACATAGCTGGCGACGGTAGAGCACTGTTCGGGGGGATCAGCATAGTCCTGCCCTTCCGCGCGGCCTTCCGCTTGGCTGCTTCGAGGAGGCCACCTCGGACCTCGTGGTAACCCGGAAGGGCGAGCCCGCTCCATCATCGGAGGCGCATCATCCTCATCATCATCAGGAAAGTCGCGGAGAAGCTCCCTCTGCCTCGGGGCAGAGGATTCCTCCACAACCTCATCCTCTGTGGCCTCGGAGGATTGGTCGCCGGAGGACAGGTTCACCAAGGAAGTAGGCGGTGGGGGAGGCCCCACCCGCACGAGCCCAAACTCATCGAAGACTGTCATAGTAGCAGCAACCTCCTCCTTGTCTACCCGGCAGTACAACGAGAGCCAGTCCTCCGGAGGATTGCTCGGGTCCTTCCCAGTCAAGTAGAGCAACACCTTGCTCAGCTCCTCCTCGGGAAGGGCGTCCTGGCGCAGGCGGATCTTGTCGTCAGCGCCCCCAAGCTTCCACAGGGGGCGGGAGCGATGTTGGAGAGGCACTAAGCGCTGCATCAAGAACTCCTTGATAAACATGGCCCTCGTCAGCTTCTAGCTCTTTAGGTCCTCCTCCAACAAATTCAGGGAAGGGTTGGTGATCTTCTCAAAAAGCCAACCCTTCACGGAGGAGTGGAACTCGGTCGGCAGCTCCAGCAAGCCATGCGAGAACTTGGCATCCATCAGAACCCACCTCTTCAGTGCATCCTCCACCTTCTTCCCGGCGCGAGAGATCACGTTACCTCCCCGGGCTGCAACGAAGCCGACGCATGCAGCGGGATGGTCGCCGGTCATGCGGAGGAAGCAGAAGTGGCAGAGGATGGCGACGGAGGGCATCACCCCCATGAATGCCTCGCAGTAGAAGGCGAAGATGGAGAGGAGGAGGATGGAATTGGGGTGAATATGGAGCGCATGGAGGCCATAGTGGTGAAGAACTACGTAGAAGAAGCGGGAGAATGGGGGCACCAGCCTCGAATAGACGTTGTGTAGAAAGAAAGGGTAGAAGGTACTGCTCGCGGGGTCCAGCACAGCGGCGGCAACCCGGAGCGCCGTCTCCTCCCACTCGTTGTCTTCGCTCAGGAGGAGCGCGGTCTGGAGCTTCTCCCCAGCCACGGAGGGTGCAAGCAGCACCGGCTCATACCAGGAGGAGCCGATAGCCGAGGATGAAGCATTGGCCTTCTCAGCAACCATGGAGCACAAGATTGGAGGAAAAGTCGGCATACCTGGTGAGTTCTTCCGGCGTAGGGAGAAGGGGATCTGGAGGAAGACGAAGAGAAGGCAATGAAAGCCTGGCGGCAGATAGCAGCCCTTTTGTCAGATGGAAACAGTTGCCGAGGAAGCATGAGGAAGTGGAGTCACCCATGTCCCATCAATCGCCATGCGTCATCGAGGCCGCAGGCGGTTAGGGCCCACGGTGCTCCGCACTTTCCCTTTGGCTTTGTCTCAAAGCCAAGTCCGAGCATGCCTTGGGCCCAGGGGCTACTGTTGGCATTCTGGATATGGGGGTATCCAGCCCTGCCTGCCTGCGGCCCACCACATGGCTCCATCGATGGCCTGGTACGACCCAGCTTCAACATCAACAGCTCAAGACCGTCGCGAGGGGCCAAGCCTCGCGAGGCAGATGACGCCAAGACCCCCGAGGGGATTGGCCTCCTCAGGCTGGCTCTCGAGGGGCGGAGAGTTCTATGCAAGGTTTACTTCACGAGGCTCAACTGACGTGAGCCATGACAACCAAGGCCAGTTGGGCGCTAGGCGGGCACAGAGTGCAGGTTTCCTCTTCGGTGCAAAGGAGGCAAGCCACAGGCACAGAGTCCCGAGGAATTAGCCAGAGGTTTCCATTCTGGTGCAACAAGACCAAGACCGCCAGGACGGCAGGACGGAGGTCATCACCAAGCCCACCGCAGCGTCATGACCAGAGGCTTTTCACAGGTGAAGACTACTTTTATCAGGATAAGCTATACTGCTTCTGCCCTTTCAAATCCGGCCGTTGTGGGATCCCTTCCAGCCAACATTTGGGAAGCGGACCAAGGCCACTATAAATAGGGCTTAGCCACTGCCATAGAGGGGCATCTCGTCTAGTCTAGGCAAATCCAGTTCACATCCCCTCAGCTGATGCAAGCTCAAGAACACCTGTCCTCCTAAGGACAGTTCATCCATTGTACCAGTTCATCCTCAGCCCTCCGAGGCAATCCACGAAAACACTGGAGTAGGGTATTACACCGCAAGGTGGCCCGAACCAGGATAAACTGTTGTGTCTCTTTGTCTCTTAGCTCGTCGCACTAGGCTTAGGAGGATCATGAGTAGGCAGGCTGGGTAGGTTGAGATCTCCATACCACCCCCAGAATTCGAACCTCTCAAGGGTTTGCGGAAACCGTATTCCGACAGCATTGCCCTAGCAATGTCCCTGACGGCTAAGGAGAGGCGGCGAAGGTCTGACAGTGACTAGAGTTCTGCTTGAGCCACTCCTGGAGAGACGATGCGGTAGTCGGTACAAGATGGGATACTGCTACTTCTTGAGCCTGCGTTGGTTTTTCCCTTGAAGAGGAAATGGTGATGTAGCAAAGTAGAGATAAGTATTTCCCTCAATTTTGAGAACCAATGTATCAATCCAGTAGGAGGAACACACAAGTATCCAATAGGTGCACCTACACAAACAAACAAATACTTGCACCCAGCGCGAAAAAGGGGTTGTCAATCCCTTCACGGTTAATTGCAAGGATGGGATCTGATAGAGATAGGTATAAAAGATAAATAAAAGTGCAAAATAAAGTAAAGGTAAATAAATTGCAGCAAGGTATTTTTGTGTTTTTGGTTTTATAGATCTGAAAATAATATGATGGTAAATAGACCCAGGGGCCATAGTTTTCACTAGAGGCTTCTCTCCTGAAAGAACACATACGGTGGGTAAACAAATTACTGTTGAGCAATTGATAGAAAAGCGCAAAGTTATGATGATATCTGAGGCATCATGAATATAGGCATCACGTCTGTGACAAGTAGACCAACTCCTGCCTTTATCTACTACTATTACTCCACACATCGACCGCTATCCAGCATGCATCTAGTGTATTAAGTTAACAAGAAGGGAGTAACGCCTTAAACAAGATGACATGATGTAGAGGGATAGATCCAATTAATATGGTATAAACCCCATCTTTTTATCCTTAATGGCAATAATACATATATGTGCTTCGCTACCCCTTCTGTCACTGGGTGAGGACACCGCAAGATTGAACCCATCACAAAGCACCTCTCCCATTGCAAGAAAAATCAGCTAGTTGGCCACACCAAATCAAGATCAGAGAGAAATACAAAGCTATCGTAATCAGCATAAAAGACTTCAGAGAAGACTCAAATAATACTCATAGATAATCTGATCATAAATGAACAATTCACCGGATCTCGACGAACGCACCTCAAAAGAAGATTACATCGAATAGATCTCCAAGAACATTGAGGAGAATATTGTATTGAAGATCAAAGAGAGAGAATAAGCCATCTAGCTACTAGCTATGGACCCGTAGGTCTGTGGTAAACTACTCACACATCATCAAAGGGCAACAAGGTTGGTGTAGAGGCCCTCCGTGATCAAATCCTCCTCCGGCGAAGTGCCGGAAAAAGGCCCCAAGATGGGACCTCATGAGAACATAAGCTTGCGGCGGCGGAAAAGTATTTTTGGTGTGCCCTCTGATAGGGGAATATTTGGGTATTTATGGAGCTGAGATTAGGGTTAGAGGAGCCACAGGGGCCCACAAGCTTACAGGGCGCCCCCTAGGGTGCGCCTAGTGAGCTTGTCGCTCACCCATTGACCTTTTATCCTCCTCCCGAAGCTTCCTAGGTGTCTTCTGGTCCAAGAAAAATCGTCAAAAAATTTCATTCCATTTAGACTCCGCTTGGTATTGATTTTCTATAAAAGGAAAAAACAAGGAAAAAATAACAACTTGCACTGGGCACTAGGTTAATAGGTTAGTCCCAAAAAATGATATAAAATATCATAATAATGCATATAAAACATCTAAGATGGAGAATATAAAATCATGGAACAATCAAAAAGTATAGATACGTTGGAGACGTATCAAGCATCACCAAGCTTAATTCCTGCTCGTCCTCGAGTAGGTAAATGATAAAAACAGAATTATTGATGTGGAATCCTACCTAACATGTTTATCATGTAATATTTCTTATTGTGGCATGAATATTTAGATCCATTAGATTCAAAACAAAAGTTTAATATTGACATAGAAACAATAATACTTCAAGCATAGTAACAAAGCAATTATGTCTTCCCAAAATATCATGGCTAAACAAAGTTATCCCTACAAAATCTATAATCTTGTCATGCTCTATCTTCATCACACAAAGAATTTATCATGCACAACCCCGATGACAAGCAAAGCAATTGGTTCATACTTTTAATGTTCTTAAGCATTTTCAACTCTCACGCAATACATGAGCGTGAGAGATGGAGATAGCACTATAGGTGCAATATAATATGATGGTGGAGGTTGTGTGGAGATGACAAAAAAGGAGAAAGTCTCACATTGACAAGGCAAATCAATGGGCAATAGAGATTCCCATCAATTGATGTCAGTGCAAGGAGTAGGGATTGCCATGCAATGGATGCACTAGAGCTATAAGTGTATGAAAGCTCAAAAAAACTAAGTCGGTGTGCATCCAACTTGCTTTCTCATGAAGACCTAGGGAAATTTGAGGAAGCCCATCATTGGAATATACAAGCCAAGTTCTATAATTAAAAATTCCCACTAGTATATATGAAAGTGACAAAATAGGAGACTTTCTATCATGAAGAACATGGTGCTACTTTGAAGCACAAGTGTGAAAAAGGGTAGTAACATTGTCCCTTCTCTCTTTTCCTCTCATTATTTTCTTTTTTTCTTTTTTTCTTTTTTTCTTTTTGGATCTTTGGCCTCTTTTTTTATTCTTTAGCTTGGGCTCTTTGGCCTCTCTTTTTTATTTTAAGTCCGGAGTCTCATCCTGACTTGTGGAGGAATCATAGTCTCCATCATCATTTCCTCACATGGGACAATGCTCTAATAATGATGATCATCACACTTTTATTTACTTACAACTCAAAAATTACAAATCGATACTAGAACAAAAATATGACTCTATATGAATGCCTCATGCATGATCATGAAAGCAATATGACAATGATGGTGTGCGTCATAATAAAACGGAATGGTGGAAGTTGCATGGCAATATATCTCGGAATGGCTATGGAAATGCCATAATAGGCAGGTATGGAGACTCTTTTGAGGAAGATATAAGGTGGCTTATGTGTGTAAGAGTGTATCATATCACGGGGTTTGGATGCACCGGCGAAGTTTGCACCAACTCTCAAGGGGAGAAAGGGCAATGCACGATACTGAAGAGGCTAGCAATGATAGAAGTGTGAGAGTGTGTATAATCCATGGACTCAACATTAGTCATAAAGAACACACATACTTATTGTAGAAGTTTATTAGCCCTCGAAAAAAGTGCTAATATGCATGCTCCTAGGGGTTTAGATTAGTAGGAAAATACCATTGCTCGTCCCTGACCGCCACTCATTGATACGTCTCCATCGTATCTACTTTTCAAAACACTTTTGCCCTTGTTTTGGACTCTAACTTGCATGATTTGAATGGAACTAACCCGGACTGACACTGTTTTCAGCAGAACTGCCATGGTGTTATTTTGGTGCAGAAATAAAAGTTCCGGAATGACCTGAAACTCCATGGAAGTTATTTTTGGAATTAATAAAAAATACTGGCAAAAGAATCAAGGCCAGGGGGCCCACACCCTGTCCACGAGGGTGGGGGCGGCCCCCCTCCTAGGGCATGCCCCCTGCCTCGTGGGCCCCCTGGTGCTCCACCAACCTCAACTCCAACTCCATATATTCACGTTCGGGGAGAAAAAAATAAGAGAGAAGGATTCATCGCGTTTTATGATACAGAGCCGCCGCCAAGTCCTAAACTCTCTCGGGAGGGCTGATCTGGAGTCCGTTCGGTGCTCCGGAGAGGGGAATCCGTCGCCATCGTCATCATCAACCATCCTCCATCACCAATTTCATGATGCTCACCGCCGTGCGTGAGTAATTCCATCATAGGCTTGCTGGACGGGGATGGGTTGGATGAGATTTACCATGTAATCGAGTTAGTTTTGTTAGGGTTTGATCCCTAGTATCCACTATGTTCTGAGATTGATGTTGCTATGACTTTGCTATGCTTAATGCTTGTCACTAGGGCCCGAGTGCCATGATTTAAGATCTGAACCTATTATGTTTTCATGATTATATGTGAGCTCTTGATCCTATCTTGCAAGTCTATAGTCACCTATTATGTGTTATGATCCGTTAACCCCGAAGTGACAATAATCGGGATACTTATCGGTGATGACCGTAGTTTGAGGAGTTCATGTATTCACTAAGTATTAATGCTTTGGTCTGGTACTCTATTAAAAGGAGGCCTTAATGTCCCTTAGTTTCCATTAGGACCCCGCTGCCACGGGAGGGTAGGACAAAAGATGTCATGCAAGTTCTTTTCCATAATCACGTATCACTATATTCGGAATACATGCCTACATTACATTAATGAACTGGAGCTAGTTCTGTGTCACCCTATGTTATAACTATTACATGAGGAATCGCATCCGACATAATTATCCATCACCTATCCAATGCCTATGAGCTCTTCACATATTGTTCTTTGCTCATTTACTTTGACGTTGCCACTGTTACAATTACTACAAAACTGCTACTATTACTTTTGAATTGACAACTCAGCTGCTAATACTTGAGAATATTCTTTGGCTCCCCTTGTGTCGAATCAATAAATTTGGGTTGAATACTCTACCCTCAAAAACTGTTGCGATCCCCTATACTTGTGGGTTATCAAGACTATTTTCTAGCACCGCTGCCGGGGAGCATAGCTCTATTCTTTGAGTCACTTGGGATTTATATCTGATATCACTATGAAGAACTTGAAAGACGAAAGAACTAAGATTTATCCCTCAACTACGAGGGGAGGTAAGGAACTACCGTCTAGCTCTGCACTTGATTCTCCATCTGTTATGAGTAAACTTGCGACACCTAAACCTCCGTCTGCTATTAATTCTTATATGTCGCATGTTATGTTGATGATGCCACTTCTGCTATGCATGATACTTATGATGAAACTACTTCTATGCTTGATACTATTGTGCCATTAGGTGAATTTCTTGATGAACAACTTGCTAGGGCTAGGGAGAATGAAATTGTTGAAACTGGTAATATTGATGATAGTGATGATGAAGGTTCTCCCCCTAGATATGAATTGCCTGTTATTCCTGAGGGTTATGTTATTGATGAAGAAACTGCTAGAGATTTTCTTGCTTGCAATGATAGATCAGATCTTAAGAAATTATTAGCTAAGCTGAAACAAAAGTCTCTGAATGCTAGAATAAAACATAACCCCGCTTTTTCTACTTCACCTGTCTTTATTACTGATAAGGATTATGATTTCTCTGTTGATCCTGAGATAATTACTTTGGTTTAATCTGATCCTTTTTATGGCAATGAATCTGAAACTATAGTGGCACATCTTACTAAGTTAAATGATATAGCCACCATGTTTACTAATGATGAGAAATCTTGCTACTACTATATCCTTAAAATATTTCCTTTCTCATTAAAGGGTGATGCTAAAACATGGTTTAATTCCCTTGATCCTGGTTGTGTGCGTAGTCCCCATGATATGATTTATTACTTCTCCACTAAGTATTTCCCCGCTCATAAGAAACAAGCTGCTTTAAGGGAAATATTTTTTTGTGCAAATCAAAGAAGAGAGATTCCCACAAGCTTGGGGGAGGCTTCTCCGATTACTTAATGCTTTGCGTGATCATCCTCTTAAGAAAAATGAAATACTTGATATCTTTTATGATGGACTAACCGATGCTTCCAAGGACCACCTGGATAGTTGTGCCGGTTGTGTTTTCAGGGAAAGGACAGTTGACCAAGCTGAATTGCTATTGAATAATATGTTGACAAATGAAAATAATTGGACACTTCCTGAACCAACTCCTAAGCCAACTCCAAAGAAAAGAAGGGTTCTATTTCTCAGTCCTGAAGATATGCAAGAGGCAAAGAAATCTATGAAAGAGAAAAGTATTAAAGCTAAAGATGTTAAGAATTTACCTCCTATCGAAGAAATACCTGGCCTTAATATACCACCGATTAAAGAAATGCACGGTCTTGATAACCCGACACGGGTAGTGAAGGTAAACTCTCTTTATAGATATTATAAAGTTGAAATCCCATCTACTAAGTTTTCTAGCCAATGCTTGGATGAATTTGATGACTTTATGGCTAAACAAGAAAATTTCAATGCTCATGATATTAGACAATTGAAAAGTAATTCTTATATGTTTGGACGCTTGAGTGATTATATGTCTAGAGTTAAGGGTGAACTTCAACTCACCAGTAAACATGCTTTGATGGTTACCACTCAAGTAGAACAAGTGCTTAAGGATCAGAATGAATTGCTCAATGAATTAAATGATAAGAGAAATGATAATGTTGTTAGAGTTATGACTAGAGGTGGTAGAATGACTCAGGAACCTTTGTATCCCGAGGGCCATCCTAAGATATTTGAGAAAGATTCTCGGGGGAAAATGCTGATGCATCTGGTCCTTCTAAAAAGAAGAAAAAGAAAGATGATAGGACTTTGCATGCTTCCAATGAACCTGTTGTAGACACACCTGAGAATACTAATGATATTTCTATCTCTGATGATGAAACACAATCTGGTGATGAACATGAACCTAGTGATAATGCTAATAATGATATTCATGTAGATTCTCAACCTAGCAATAACAATGATATAGAAACTGAACCTGTTGTTGATCTTGATAACCCACAATCAAACAATCAACATTATGATAAGAAAGACTTCGTTGCTAGGAAGCATGGAAGAGAAAGAGAAGCATGGGTTCAGAAACCCATGCCATTTCCTCATAAACCATCCAAGGAAAAGGATGATCAGGATTTCGAGCGCTTTGCTGAAATGATTAAACCTATCTTTTTGTGTTTGCATTTGACCGATATGCTTAAGACGAACCCTTATGCTAAGTACACGAAAGATATCATTACAAATAAAATAAAGATACCGGAAGCTGAAATTTCCACCATGCTTGCTAACTATACTTTTAAGGGTGGAATACCTAAGAAACTTGGAGATCTAGGAGTACCAACTATACCATGCTCCATTAAAATAAACTATATTAAAACTGCTTTATGTGATCTTGGAGCCGGTGTTAATGTTATGCCTCTTTCTTTATATCGTAGACTTGAATTAAACAAGTTGACACCTACTGAAATATCTTTGCAAATGGCCGATAAATCAACTACTATACCTGTCGGTATTTGTGAGGACGTTCCTGTTGTTGTTGCAAATGTGACTATCTTAACAGGTTTTGTCATTCTTGATATTCCTGAGGACAACAGTATGTCGATTATCCTTGGTAGACCCTTTTTCAATACTGGTGGTGCTGTTATTGATTGCAACAAAGGCAATGTCACTTTTCATGTTAATGGTAATGGGCATACGGTACACTTTTCGAGGAAACAACCTCAAGTTCACAGTATAAATTCTATTGGAAAAATTCCATCAATTATTATTGGAGGTTTTGAATTTCCTCTTCCTACTGTAAAGAAGAAGTATGATATTATTATTGTTGGGGATGTTCATATCCCCTTTGAGCTAACCTAGTGTCATTTTGAAATTTCTCTGAGTTCATGCGATTCGGAATGAGTTTGTTAACAAGACTTGATCAACCTTGTTAGTGGATTCCTTTTGATGAGCACGAGATGGATGAAGTTAGAAGGCACAACTCCCTGTTCCCTTCTTTTACTTCCTGTTACTTAGAATAAATAAAGTAAAAATAGCATATTATGTCTGTTTTCTGAATTATCCATGCAATAAAAATAAGCCAAAAATAAAAGTTCTCCAAATGCCTTGCAAATTAAATATGATTTCTTCTGGAATATTTGAGAATATCTGGCACTGAGGTCACACCAGAGGGAGCCAGCACCTGGCCACGAGGGTCCAGGGCGCCCCCCTAGGGCGCGCCCCCCTGCCTCGTGGGCCCCTGGTGGCCCTCCTCCACTTATTCTTGCACCCATGCTCTTCTTCTTCCTCCCAAAATAATCACCAACCAGCTCAAGCACGAGGTCTAGCTCATTTTGCTGCCATTTTCGATCTCCTTGCTCAAAGCTCCACTCACAAAACTGCTTTGGGGGATTGTCCCTTGGTATGTGACTCCTCCATTTGTCCAATCAGTTTTTGTTCTAGTGCTTTATTCATTGCAAATTCTTGCTGCTAAGGTGACCCTGTTCATAAGCTTGCATGTCAAATTTATTTGGTCCCAAGTAGTTATAATGCATGATATGGTCTTTAGGCACTTGTGGGAGTAGTTGCTATCAATTTTATTGAGTTTGGTTTACTTTTATTTTGAGTTATAAAAAATTTCAGAAAATTTCAGAAAATGATGAGGAGATTCTTGAGGGGCTCTTCTAGCCAAAGGTCAAAGGATAAACAAAGCAAGGAGAATAAAAAGCCCAAGTTTAACCTTCCTCGCATCGCGGAAGTTCGGCCATGTGAATGGCCTTGTGATGAGTTCTTGAGAGCAGCCGGGATTTATGATGATTTATATTCTTTCATTGATAATGCGGGCCTCACCGACTTCCTCCATGACCATCTCGAACAGTGTCTCTTACTCACTAATAATTTTGTGCAAAATTTCCACTTTCATGCTAAGAAATCACCACCTTCAATGGAGTTTCATTTATATGATGAGGTTAGACAGATATCACTGTGTGAATTTTGTGCGGTTTGCAAGATACCCTTTGGGGGCAGCATAGAGGAACCACATCGTGGAGATCTGGATGGTTTTATTGACATGATTATTGTAGGAGAAACTAGGAAGGATTCTGATGCGAGAATTACTAGCATACACTTTCCTGTTCTGCGTTACTTTGCAATATTTGCTAGTAGATGCTTAATTGGTCGTGGAAACTGTGGTAACCTTAGTGTTCCTGATATTACTATCTTGTGCCATGCTTTATTTCGTGATAACACTGTTAGCTTGGGAGCTATTGTTGCTAAAAGATTAAGTCTGAACCGTACCATGGGCCCCATCTTTGGAGGTATCTATGCTACACGCCTTGCTAAACACCTTAGGATACCTATTAGGCATCATGAGAAAGAGGAAAACCTGCTGCCCCCTACTTTTCTAGATTATAAGAGTATGGTAGCACATGAGTTCATTGTCAAAAATGATGATAAACTTCTTAAGTATAAATTGAGATTTAATAAGACTCACGATGAAACTATTATCTTGCCTGCACACTCTTTGTTTGACTTATCTTCAGGCACGTTTCTCATCTTGCCGGCGGCCGTTTATGCGTACCGAGGCCAGACATCAGCCCTAGAGCCTGAGCCGGAACCACCACTTGACCCTTATCGACAGTCCTTTTATCAGTGGGATCCAGAGGAGATTGCCAGCCGGTGGTACTCAGATGACACTCCTCGATACACCGGAGAGAGTAGCTCTGATCCATGGGCATAGACCAACTTAGGCCAAAAGCCTAAGCTTGGGGGATTACGTATTTCTCACCGACATTACATTCATGTTCACACACTCATTCTAATTGTCAGTGCTCATACTTTTTCACTTACTATCCATGCTAGTTTATTTTCTTTTTCTTGCTTTCTTTTTGTGTGTTTGAATAATCTTAAGAAAAACAAAAAAAAATATTAGTAATAGCTTTTAGCTAGTTTATTTTCCATGCGTGTAGTACTAATTAAAAGAAAACCCAAAAATATTTCTCGTTCTTCTTTTGCTTGTTGGGAGCTTTCCCGTGTAAATAGTTTTATTTCTTTTCTCTTCTTTGGGGGTTGAAAGGAGAAGACCTTTATGGAATTGTTGAGTGGCTCTTTCATGCATAATTAATTTATTTAACCAAGAGCCGATATTACCTTGTCTTCTCTCTTGAATTGAATGCTTGCAAATTACAGCTTAGTCCAATCCACGTGCACCATTATTATTATCCACACCGTTCGGTCGTGCAAGTGAAAGGCAATAATGATGATATATGATGAAATGATTAAGATAAGAGGAGATGGTATGAACTCGACCTATCTTGTTTTTGTAAATATGATTAGTTCATCGTTCCTGGTTCAGCCTATTATGAATAAACATGTTTGCAATGACAAGTAGAGATTATAGTTGATGTCATGCTTAATTAGCTAGGAATCTATAATGGTTTACCTTGCATGCCAACATGCTATTAAAATGGTTGTGATGTGGTATGATAGGGTGGTATCTTCCTTTGAATGATTCGAGTGATTTGACTTGGCACATGTTCACACATGTAGTTGAAATAAAATCAACATAGCCTGCATGATATTTATGTTCATGGTGGATTATATCCTACTTATGCTTGCACTAAGTGTCTATTAATTTTAATGCATGTTCATGACTGTTGTCGCTCACTAGTTGGTCGCTTCCCAGTCTTTTTCTAGCCTTCACTTGTACTAAGTGGGAATACTGCTTGTGCATCCACTTCCATAAACCCCAAAGTTATTCCATATGAGTCCACCATACCTTCCTATATGCAGTATCTACCTGCCGTTCCAAGTAAATTTGTATGTGCCAAACTCCAAACCTTCAAATGAAATTCTGTTTTGTATACTCGAACAACTCATGTATCAACTAGGGATGTCTGTATCTTCCATGTTAGGCGGGTTATTCTCAAGGAGAGTGGACTCCGCTCCTCACTCACGAGAAAATGGCTGGTCACCGGGATGCCCAGTCCCTTGCTCAAATCAAATCAAAATAATTGCAAACAAAACTCCCCCAGGATTTTTGTTAGTTGGAGGCACCCGTTGTTTCGGGCAAGCCATGTATCGATGCTTGTTGGTGGAGGGGAGTATAAACTTTACCATTCTTCTTGGGAACCGCCTATAATGTGTGTAGCATCGAAGATATCGAGATCTCTTGGTTGTTATGTTGACAATGAAAGTGTACCACCCAAAATATTATTATCTCTGTGTCAAAAATCGAGCTCTGGCACCTCTACAAATCCATGCTTCCCTCTGCGAAGGGCCTATCTATTTACTTTTATGTCGAGTCATCACCGTCTTATTTAAAAGCACCAGTTGGAGAGCACCTCTGTCATTTGCTTGCATTACTATTAGTTTATATTGGGTATGACTATGACTAGATCTCTTTTACCATGAATTACAATGTTTAGTTAGTCCTTGATCTTTAAAGGTGCTCTGCATTTAAATTTTGCGGTCTCAAAAATGGCTAGCAAGATACCATCTTGTTATATTGTAGTATGATTGTTTTGAGATAGTGTTGTCATCCAAGTTTTATTATTATTGCTCGCTAGTTGATTATGCCATTGATATGAGTAAACATGAGACCTAAGTTTTATTGTGAATATGGTTAGTTCATAACCTTTGCTGAAAACTTGAATGTTGGCTTTACATATTTACAACAACAAGAGCAAACAGAGTTGGTAAAATTTTTTCTTTATCACTTTCAGTTTATCAAGTGAATTGCTTGAGGACAAGCAAAGGTTTAAGCTTGGGGGAGTTGATACATCTCCATCATATCTACTTTTCCAAACAATTTTGCCCCTTTTTTGGACTCTAACTTTCATGATTTGAATGGAACTAACCCGGACTGACACTGTTTTCAGCAGAACTGCCATGGTGTTATTTTTGTGCAGAAATAAAAGTTCTCGGAATGACCTGAAACACCACGGTAGTTATTTTTGGAATTAATAAAAAATACCGACGAAAAGAATCAAGGACAAGGGGCCCACACCATGTCCACGAGGGTGGGGGGGCGCCCCCTACCCCCCCAAGGGCGCGCCTGCCTGCCTCGTGGCCCCCCTGGTACTCCACCGACCTCAACTCCAACTCCATATATTCATGTTCAGGGAGAAAAAAATAAGAGAGAAGGATTCATCGCGTTTTACGATATGAAGCCGCCGCCAAGCCCGAAACTCTCTCGGGAGGGCTGATCAGGAGTCCGTTCGGGGCTCCGGGGAGGGGAATTCGTCATCGTTGTCATCATCAACCATCGTCCATCACCAATTTCATGATGCTCACCGCCGTGCGTGAGTAATTCCATCGTAGGCTTGCTGGACGGTGATGGGTTGGATGAGATTTACCATGTAATCGAGTTAGTTTTGTTAGGGTTTGATCCCTAGTATCCACTATGTTCTGAGATTGATGTTGCTATAAATTTGCTATGCTTAATGCTTGTCACTAGGGCCCGAGTGCCATGATTTAAGAGCTGAACCTATTATGTTTTCATGATTATATGTGAGTTCTTGATCCTATCTTGCAAGTCTATAGTCACCTATTATGTGTTATGATCCGTTAACCCCGAAGTGACAATAATCGGGATACTTACCGGTGATGACCATAGTTTGAGGAGTTCATGTATTCACTAAGTGTTAATGCTTTGGTCCGGTACTCTATTAAAAGGAGGTCTTAATATCCCTTAGTTTCCATTAGGACCCCGCTGCCACGGGAGACTAGGACAAAAGATGTCATGCAATTTCTTTTCCATAAGCACGTATCACTATATTCGGAATACATGCCTACATTACATTGATGAACTGGAGCTGGTTCTGTGTCACCCTATGTTATAACTATTACATGAGGAATCGCATCCGACATAATTATACATCACCTATCCAATGCCTACAAGCTCTTCACATATTGTTCTTTGCTCAGTTACTTTGCCGTTTCCACTGTTACAATTACTACAAAACTGCTACTATTACTTTTGCTATTGTTACTGTTACTTCCATACTACTTTGCTACTAAATAATTTGCTGTAGATATTAAGTTATCCAGGTGTGGTTGAATTGACAACTCAACTGCTAATACTTGAGAATATTCTTTGGCTCCCCTTGTGTCGAATCAATACATTTGGGCTGAATACTCTACCCTCAAAAACTGTTGCGATCCCCTATACTTGTGGGTTATCACTCATAAGGAAGACAATCAAAAATAAAATCATGCTCCAACTTCATCGCATAACGATAGACCATACGTCCATGCATCGGGAATCACAAACCTTAACACAAATATTCTTACTAATCCACAATTACTCACTAGCATGACTCTAATATCACAATCTTCATATCTCAAAACATGCATGGAATCAAACTTCTCATATATTCATTCATCTTCATGAAAGTTTTTATTATATCCCTCTTGAATACCCATCATATTAGGACTAAATTCATAACAAAAGAAAATTGCCATACTAATTTTAATACTCTCAAAATAATATAAGTGAAGCATGAGAGTTCATTAGTTTCTACAAAATAGAACCATCGCCATGCTTTAACAAGATATAAGTGAAGTACTAGAGCAACTGCCTAGCTCAAAAGATATAAGTGAAGCACATAGAGTATTCTAATAAATTCACGATTAGTGTGTGTACCTCTCAAAAGGTATGTACAGCAAGTATGATTGTGGCACACTAAAAATCAAAGACTCATAAAATACAAGACACTCCAAGCAAAACAGATATCATAAAGTGAATAAAAATATAGCCTCAAGTAATTTTACTGATGGAATGAAGACAAAAGAGGAGATGCCATCTAGGGAACCCCCAAGCTTAGATGCTTGGTTGTCCTTGAATATTACCTTGGGGTGCCTTGGGCATCCCCAAGCTTAGGCTCCTGCAGCTCCTTATTCCATAGTCCATCGAAACTTCACCCAAAACATGAAAACTCCACAACACAAAACTCAACAGAAAACTCGTGAGCTCCGTTAGTATAGTAAAAGCAAATCACCATTTAGGTACTGTTATGAACTCATTCCAAATTTATATTGGTGTTATATCTACTGCATTATAACTTTTCCATGGTTCATGTCCACCGATACTACCCATAGATTCATCAAAATAAGCAAACAACACACAGAAAACAGAATCTGTCAAAAACAGAACAGTCTGTAACAATCTGAAAACTTCGTATACTTATGTAACTCTTAAAATTCTGAAAAATTAGAAAAACCTGAGAAATTTGTATATCAATCTTTTGTAAAAGATCAAAATCCCACTTCTATGAATTTACAAAATTCCAGAGCTGGGCGCAAAAGTTTCTGTTTTTCAGTAAAATCAAATCAACTATCACCATAGATCATCCCAAAGTCTCTACTTGGGACAAACACTAATTAGAACACTTAAACACAATCATAACAGGAGTATAATTGTTTATGTCGGTGTACTAGAGTAGGGGTACCCTAGTATCCCGAACTTGTGCACGGGCAGTTGCAGCGTCCCGCGGCAAGGCTTGCCGGATGACCGCCGAGGCCCTCCATGGTTCCTTTGGAGCCATTCAAGAACAAAGTATTTAAGCTCAGGAGACAAGGCCCCGGTAAGAGGAGCTTGCCGGGAAGGCCAACCAAGGCATTTCAAGGAACTTGCCATGACGCGCCGCGCGTCCCGGCAAGGCCCGGTGAGCGACAAGCTTCCGGACCCGACAAGACAACAGCCGCGGCAAGGCGCTTGCCGCGGCAGGCTACCACTCTGTACCCACGCTCCAGCACATCCACTAACGTGTCGCTCTGGGGGCCTTTACAGGCGCGCGTGGCGATAGGCTGTGCAGCCAGCGGTGCGCGGTGGCATGCGAAGCTGACAAGACTGCCATCATGGCGAGCGGTGGCGCCCCTGACGGTCCCTTTTTACACTGTTTGGGCGACATAGACGGGCATTTAATGCCTTTGTCCCCTGCCATCAGGGTTAGGTAGGATGCACTGTGCAGGTGGTTGTACCAACTGCAACTTCTTTTGCATTTTTACCCTCGTCTGCGTTGCCACCTGTCGGTGACCCCTTGAACATATAAAAGGAGGCCCATGCGCAACGTATAGGGGGGTTCGAACCTAAAAAAAAGATACACGCTCAGTCTCGTTAGCAGCTAGAGTGTACTGTAGCATTCAGCGCTCCCGAGCAAGAACACAATACAATCAGACAAGCAGCAGTAGGAGTAGTATCTCTCCGGAGAGCTCCGAAGCTGGGTAAACTGCTCGTGTGCTTCGCCTCGATCCGCTCTTCGTGCGATCTCCGCCCCTCGCCGAACCGAAAGGGGCCCGGTCCGCCGGCCCCATAGGTGTTCGTGGATCAGCTTCCCCGACATCTTTGGCGCGCCAGGTAGGGGCGCGTCGAGATTGCGTGAACCTGATCCGGCGTTCACACGAGCTAGATCTTCATTTTCTTCATCGACATGCCACCAAAGAAGAAGGCTTCGGCGGCAGCTGCTCCGTCCACGTCACTTCCACCACCGCCGGAGCAAACGGGTGGTGGAGTAGGCGCCGGCAGAAGAACGGACGTCGACGAGGAAGCTCACGATGCTGCTAGGTCCAAGGACAAGGCTGCACAGACCTCGGCGTCCGTACATGTCCCGCGCCCATCTCAGGAGGCGCAGGACCGACAGCGTCATGGTATTCGCAGTACCATACGTTCGTTGGGACAAGATCGAGCTGGTAGATCTCGGGGTGCTCAAGACCAGCATGCACGCCAACGTGCTGGCACGAGCGAGACACGGTCGCCTGGACAGGATGGTGCTCCTTCTAACATAGTTAGAAGTCCGAGCATATCCCGCTCCTCGCACCGTTCACCACTGCCGCCCACCACTGCAGCAGAAGCTTTGGCGCGAGCTCAGCTGCTCCTGGATTACCCTCCAGCAGAAGACAAGATCGACCAATGGAGGGCCACCATTCAGAATCTCATCGGCTTCGCCAACGGCGACACTCCGCGGCAGCCAACTGCATCGCAGCCGCGGCAGGACTGCCAGGCACGAGCCGGTGGTGACGAAACCGGTGGGGGTGCAACCACCATGCACTCTCCACCCCGAAGGCCAAGATCGCCAACTCGCCGGATCCACCTCGACAGCGACTCCACCGCATCGTCAGATCCACGAGCTCGTCGCGATCAGCGCCAAGTTCTTCACGAACGACAACAAGAAGACGCTCGTACTCGCATCGAGCGCCGAAGAGAAGTCCGACATCAATCCGACAAGCGCGCTGGGCCCTCTATTGACATGCATGCGACAGGGGAACTAGGCGACTTACCGTACGCGGTAGGTTGCCCTGCGTTCACTCGTGAGCTGCGGCAGGTCCAGTGGCCCAGCACGAAGAATTTTAAGCCAGATGTACCAGAGAAGTACGACGGCAAGACGCATCCGTCGGAGTTCCTCAGCATCTAAACCATCGCGGTGCAAGCTGCTGGGGGGCGGGACGACAAGATCCTTGCCAACTACTTCCCGCTGGTGCTCAAGCCCAATGTCAGATCCTGGCTCATGCACTTGCCGGACAACTCCATATCCTCCTGGGCTGATCTGTGCCATCAGTTTGTCGGCGCCTTTACAGGCGGCCACAAGCCTCATGGCCAAGAGAGCGATCTACATCTGCTCGCCCAGAAGGAAGGAGAGCCCCTGCGCAAGTACATTCAAAGATTCAGCCACGTACAACACAACATCCCAGACGTCCACCCTGCCGCGGTGATCAGCGCGTTCCATCAGAACGTGCGAAACCGCAGGATGCGGGAGGAGATGGCGATGTGCAAGATCAGAGACGTCAGTGAGCTATATGCCCTGGCCGACAAGTGTGCACGTGCTGAGGAAGGGAGGAAACTCCCCGGAGAGAACACATGAGCAGGAGGATCTGATAGTGAGGAGACTGCCCCGGCAAGGAAGAACCGGCGGCGGAACAACAGGAAGAAGAAAGGCAAAGATGTGCTAGTTGTTGAGCAGTCCGGCAAGAAAGCCGAAGCTGGTAGCTCCGGCAAGGAGGTTGCCGCAGCTGTGGCGGTCGCTGACAAGCAGGACAGCACCAACAAGCAGTATTGCAAGAAGGTCGAGCAGCTTGTTGAGCAGCAAAAGGCTGAATACAAGCGGCGCGACAAGGAGAAAGCCCAGGAAGGTGCTGCAGGAGCTGGCAAGAAACGTCCCGACCGAGGAGGACGCCGCGGCAAGGCCAAGCAGCGGCAAGGAGACAGACCTCCCCGCGGCCGCGACAAGGATGAAGATGACGACGACAATGAAGATATGGATGAAGACGAGACCGATGAGCAGGAGTTCCAGAAAGCCACAGAGGTCCTGTGCGTTGACGGCGGTGCTTCTCTGCATACTTCACACCGCCAGCTCAAGCAATGGGTGCGGGAAGTCAATGCGGCAGAACCACCCATCGAGTCATGCAAGCCTCTGAAATGGTCCAGCACGCCTATCATCTTTGATATTGAGGATCACCCAGATCGCATAACTGCGGTCGGGTGCTTGCCGATGTTGGTTTCACCAACTATCTGCAACCTCAAGGTCACCAAGATGCTAGTTGACGGCGGGGCCGGCTTGAACTTGATCTCCTCCGCGGTACTCCAGAAACTCCAGATCCCCGATAGCGAGCTCGAAGAGACCGGCACATTCCAAGGAATCAATCCGGGGAGGAGCAAGCCGAAGGGAAAGATCACATTGCCAGTGACATTTGGCAGCGAGCTGAACTTCAGGACTGAGAGGGTCACTTTTGACGTTGCTGACTTTCAATTGCCTTACAATGGGATACTTGGCCGTCCAGCACTCGCCAAGTTCATGGCAGCCTCTCATTATGCATACAACGTACTGAAGATGCCAGGCCCGATAAGTGTCATCTCTGTCCCTGGTGACAAGAAGGATGCTCTTATCTGCGCCGACAAGATCTACCGGGAAGCAGGAGCCGCAAAAGATCGCAACTCACTTGCCGCTGAAGCTCCCGGGGGGAAGAAGAAGACCATGTCCAGCAAGAGCTCTGATGCCCACTCCAGCAAGCGCACATCTTCGGAGTGCTGCGCTACCGTCGAGGACGCACCATCGAGCTCCACCGGCAAGTGTAAGAAGACAATGGCAGCTCCACCAGAGACCAAGAAGGTGTCTGCCAAGGAGGACGGCACTGGTGGTACCTTCACCATCAGTGCCACTCTCGACCCTAAATAGGAAAGCGCGCTCATTGCTTTCCTGCGGGCGAACATCGACGTGTTTTCATGGCAACCGTCTGACATCCCCGGTGTTCCCAGGAAAGTAATCGAGCACCATCTTGCCGTCTGTCCTCATGCGCGGCCCGTCAAGCAGAAAGTCAGGAAACAGGCGTTGGAGCACCAAGAATTCATTGCAGAAGAGATCAAGAAATTGGAAGTAGCAGGCCTTGTCAGAGGAGTGCTCCATCCTACGTGGTTGGCCAATCCTGTAGTCGTGCGCAAGGCAAACAGGAAATGGAGGTTGTGTATTGACTTTACCGATGTTAATAAAGCTTGCCCCAAAGACCCATTTCCCTTGCCGCGCATCAACCAGATTGTTGACTCGACGGCCGGATGTGACTTGCTTTCATTTCTTGATGCATACTCAGGATATCATCAGATCTTCATGGCAGAAGAGGATGAGGAGAAGACCGCATTCATTACCCCATGTGGCACATACTGTTTCGTACGGATGCCTTTCGGTTTGAAGAATGCTGGTTCAACATTTGCAAGGGTAGTCCATGACGCTTTTGAACCACAAATGCACAGAAATGTGGAAGCCTACATGGATGACATAGTGGTCAAGAGCAAGGACAAAGCGACCCTAATTCAAGATTTAGACGAAACCTTTGCAAATCTGCGCAAGATCAACCTCAAGCTCAACCCCGAGAAGTGCGTGTTTGGAGTCCCCTCCGGCAAGCTTCTCGGGTTCTTTGTGTCTCAACCCGGAATTGAGGCCAATCCCGACAAGATCAAGGCCATTGAGCAGATTGAAGCACCAAAGCGCGTCAAGGATGTACGAAGACTTGCCGGTTGTGTAGCTGCTCTCAGCAGGTTTATCTCTAGGTCTGCTGAGCGCGCCCTGCCATTTTTCAAAATTTTGAAAAAGGCAGGTCCAATGAAATGGACTCCGGAAGCGGAGGCTGCGCTCAAGGACTTGAAGAGATACCTGTCCTCGACTCCAACACTTGTCGCACCTAAGCCACAAGAGAAGTTGCTGTTATATATAGCGGCAACCAATCAAGTGGTTAGTGATGCGTTAGTAGCGGAGAGAGAGGCGGATGATGAGCCAGCAACCATGGCAGACACATCCAGCGACAAGCAGGGGACTTCACCGGCAAGCTCTGGTCCTGACAAGGATGGATCTGCGCAGGAGCATGAGAAGATACAGAAGAGAATGGTGCAGCGCCCAGTTTACTTTGTCAGTTCCCTTCTGCAGGGGGCTAGGTCAAGGTACTCTGGTGTGCAGAAATTGCTTTTCGGCCTGATCATGGCCTTGAGGAAGCTGCGCCATTACTTCCAAGCACATGAGATCACAGTTGTCACTCGCTTTCCGTTGTACTACAAAATCCAGAAGCAACAGGCAGGATTGTTGAGTGGGCACTAGAACTGTCAAGCTTTGGCCTCAAGTTTGAGAGCACTTCAACTATCCAAAGCAGAGCATTGGCAGAGTTCATAGTAGAGTGGACGCCAACACCAGATGAAGAAATTCCAAAGATGAGCATCCCCGTCAAGGAAGCAAGCAAAGAGTGGCTGATGTACTTTGATGGTGCCTTCTCGCTGCAAGGCGCCGGTGCTGGCGTGCTACTTGTTGCACCCACTGGAGAGCATCTCAAGTACGTAGTCCAGATGCACTTTCCCAAGGAGCAAGCAACGAACAATACTGCAGAGTATGAAGGTTTGCTTGCCGGCCTCAGGATCGCAGCAGACCTTGGGATCAAGAAGCTCATTGTCAGGGGTGACTCACAGCTTGTCGTCCGCCAGGTGAACAAGAGTTATCAGAGTCCGTTAATGGAAGCTTATGTTGATGAAGTGAGAAAGCTAGAAGAGCACTTTGACGGCCTGCAGATGGAGCATGTTCCATGAGCTCAGAACGACATTGCCAACGGCCTGTCAAAGTGCGCCGCACTTAAATTACCTGTGGAACCAGGGATCTTTGTGCTCAAGCTGACTCAACCATCCGTAACGCCATCAACTGGACAGAGCAAGAAGAGGAAGTTGTTTTCTGGTGACTATTTTCCGGCAGAGCTTCCCCCAGCCGCCGCCAAGAAGTTCCTCAGGATCAAAACCACGAGTGCTGAGGAGCAGTCTGCTCCGGCAAACCTTAGGGTTTGTTCCGTTGAAGCAGACGCTCCCGACAAGTTTTGCTCCGGCAAGCTTGCCGGGGAACATCAAGCTCCGGCAGAGCCACAAGTTCTTGCCGTAGAAGCGGATGTTCCCGCAGCAGCAGATGTGCCTTTAGTCCTTCTTGTCGAGCCACAAGCTCCAGCATGGGCACAACAGATTGTCCATTTCCTTCAGACAGGAGAACTTCCCGAAGAGCAAAAAGAAGCGGAAAGAGTAGCCCGGCAGTCAAGTATGTACCAGTTTGTCGATAACACACTGTACAGAAGAAGACTCAACGGTGTGAAATTGAAGTGTATTCACCGGGAAGACGGACAAAAGCTGTTGGTAGAGATACATGGAGGCATATGTGGTCACCACATTGGCGCAAGAGCACTTGCCGGCAAAGCGTTCCGGCAAGGTTTCTTTTGGCCGACAGCCCTCCAGGATGCAACTGCACAAGTAACATAGTGTGAAGCGTGCCAGTTCCATTCCAAGCAGATACACCAGCCAGCTCAAGCTCTCCAGATGATCCCTTTATCCTGGCCATTTTCGGTCTGGGGGCTCGATATCCTCGGCCCCTTCCCCCGAGCTGTCGGGGGCTTTGAGTACTTGTACGTTGCAATCGACAAGTTCACAAAGTGGCCAGAAGTGGAACCAGTGAGGAAGGTGACAGCACAGTCAGCAGTCAAGTTCTTCAGGTCGATTGTTTGCCATTTCGGGATCCCTAACAGGATCATAACCGACAACGGCACGCAATTCACGAGCCGCACCTTCATGTAGTACGTCCAGGATCTTGGCGCCAAGGTCTGCTTCGCTTCTGTTGCTCATCCGAGAAGCAACGGTCAAGCGGAGAGGGCAAATGTTGAAGTGCTGCGCGGGCTCAAGACCAGAACTTTCGACAGGCTGCGCAAGTGCGGAAGAAACTGGATTGAGGAGCTGCCGGCGGTTCTTTGGTCGATCAGGACGACACCAAATCGAGCCACTGGCCAGACACCTTTCGCTCTAGTCTATGGAACAGAGGCAGTTCTCCCCACGGAACTCGTATACGAGTCACCTCGAGTGCTCGCTTATGATGAGCTTGAGCAAGAGCAGCTGCGACAAGATGACGTGCTGCTCCTTGAGGAGGACCGTCTTCAAGCTGCTGTATGAGCTGCTCGATACCAGCAAGCTTTGCGCCGCTACCATAGCCGCAAAGTTAACACCAGAAGTTTCGAGGAAGGCAACCTTGTTCTTCGGCGCGTTCAGTCCGCCAAGAATTCCAACAAGTTGACGCCGAAGTGGGAAGGCCCTTATCGGGTGAAACGAGTCACTAGGCCTGGCGCTGTCCGCCTTGAGACCGAAGATGGCGTACCGGTGAGCAACTCCTGGAACATTGAGCATCTTCGTAAGTTTTACCCGTAGGGCGCGGTTGCCGGAACCCGTTCCGGCAACCACCTTTTGTACAAGTCTTGCCGATGTTGCATGTAATCCTTTGTACAAAGTCGGGCGCAGATCCCGTGCATAAGTAAAGCTCATGTGCTCCGCACATCTTGTCAATTTCATGCTTTTTACTTTATATTTGCATGCGTTATCTGACAGTTTGTGCAGCACCTACCCCCGGTAAGCAATAACGAGCTATAAGGCTCCATGCCTTTATTTTCTCTTCTTTCTTTTTCTCAAAAAGGAAAGGAAGATTCCCTCGCACACAAGTTTGCCGGGGGGAATGAAGAAGATAATGGTGTGGACTAGGCATCATTCAAGGAAGTTTCGCCTTACCAGGAAGCAAACGACAGAAAAGCTAAGTTGCCAAAGTTGAGCAATCACTTTTAAATTTTTAAGTTATCTCCTCGAACGACCGCACTTTGTATGGAAAACCTGTGCGCGAAGGAACCAACTCGTAGCTAGTTGCGCCCTTACTTTCTTTCGAGTCCGCTCAACAATTTAAGTGAGCTGCGACTAGTTGCGACAAGGTTTCTTGTCGGAAGCAGCACCGCCAGCAGGCTGCTGACGTCCCGCACTCAGCGCTCGTGGCCCAGGTCCCTGCACCGACAAGTTCCCTAAAAGCGTAGGGTAAAAACATACAAAGGAAGGAATCAAGTAAAAGGAATAACATAGCAAATCTCTACCCAAAATAGAGTTATATTACAAGATAGCTTGTCGCGGCTCTAATAGATGTTCTCATGACCAGCAGCGACAAAGAGAAAACGGGCGGCCTAATCTACGCGATCCCCCTCAACCCTCTTGATCTCGCTCACCTTGTCCACAATGGGTGCGGCAAGGGCCTTGAGCGCATCCAGATCAGCATCCGGCGGCAAGGATTTGAGGACGTTGGTGAGGTTGAGGCCTGGATTGCGGAAGGCCACCTTCACCAGCACCTTCTGAAGAACCCCCGCGCAGATCCTGCGCGACTCGTCGGCCAGATGCTTTGGGATCTTCTCCCGGAGTCGCTGGAGGGCCGTCGCCACGCCCTTGAAGAACAGGCTGAGCTTGGCACTGGGTTGGAGGTGCTCGTCGGAGGAATACCCGAGCTCCTCCATCCCCAGCTGCGCCAGCTCCCCGTCGATGGCGGCGGCAATATTCACCAAACCCTCAGTCCAGTGCTCCACAGTCTCCCTGAAGGCGTCGTGGGCGACAACAGCATTTGCCGGCAGCGCCTCGTCGGCCTTGATCTTCTCCGACAAGGCCACCTCCCGCTCCCTGGCTCCGTCCAGCGTCTGAGTCAAAGTAGCCAACTTCAACTCAAGATCCGCATTGGAGTCCTTGGCGGCGCTAAGCTCCTTGCTCCTCTCTGCGAGGAGACCTTGCAGCTCACCATGAGCGGCAGCATCCTTCTCGCGCTCACGTTTGAGAGCGGCAAGCTCCTCGCTGCTCGCCCGGAGATCGGCTTCCAGCTGCGCCACCTTTGTCTCCAGCTCCTTCTTGGCGGCCTCGGCAGCTGCGGCAGAATCCTTTGCCTCCTTGAGAGCCCCGCCAATCGCTTGCTCACGTGTGGCAAGCTCCTCCTCGTGGCTGTCAAGATTGACCTTGCGCTGCGCCAACTCTCCTTCCTGCGCGAATAAGTTTTCGGCGACAAGTCGTTGCTTCTCTTCAGCTTCAGCCTTCTCGAGGAGGAAGGCTTTCCGCTCCTCGAGAAGTTTCTCCCGCTCCTTCGCCAAGGACCGGAGAGCTTCCTGCCTGAGGCCTCGGAGCTCCTCTGCGCGCTTCTCAATATCAACTCCTGCCTTCGCGACAAGCGCTTCTCGAGAGGCCAGCTTGGCTTGTCGGGCACGGTAGAGCGACGTCAGCTTCCGCAGCAGCCGCTCCTCTTCAGGCTCGTCGCTGCTGCTGCTTGGCGCATCGACTACCGTCAACCCTGCGGAGGCGAGCACCTCTCCATCCAAGGTTTCTCCCTCGACCGGCGCCCTGGAGCTTGACGCCCAAGGGAGCTTGATGAAGATACCGTCGCTGGCCTTCAAATAGGCGCCGGACTGGGGCTCTTCGGAGCCTGGCGCTGCAGCATCGGCGGAGGGATCGGTGGTCGGTGTAGCGCCTGGCGCTCCTGCGGCCTCGGGGCCGTCAGTGCGATCGCAAGATCCCTCGCCTGCTCCTGCAGGGGCAGCCCTGGCGGCCTCTTCGCCGGCGGGATCATCAGCACCGGCCTCTTCTTCGGTGGCCGCGGCGTCGTTGTTGTTGCCGCGCACGTCCTCCTCACCTGCGGCCTCGGTTTCTATGGGCTCCGTGGAAAGTGGATTTGACGACCGAAGAGGGGAGAGAAGTCAAGCAAATATACAAGAAGAAAATCAGAAGAAGAAGAACCCAAGGGAAGTTTTCAGGCAAAAGGGGTACCTGTGCTAGGATCTGCAGTCGTGGTCTCAACCACTAGAGGATCACTGGCGCTATCCCTTGCCAGAGAACTGCCCCTTGCCGGAGAATTCTCCCTTGCCGGAGAACGCTCCCTTGCCGGGGAATCCTCCCTCGGCGGCATAGTCGAAGCAGATAGCACTTCGGGAGCGGCCTCCGGGCCCTCCTGGTGAGGCTGCGCTGCTCCTACACAAACCAACAGACAGATATCAGCAAAAGAAGAGTACCCACGCACACCCGAAAGCAGGAAGTAAACTATGTACTTACGTGGAGGGCTGCGCTGGGGGCTTCTTTGAGGAATGGTTGCCGGGTCCGACAAGGTGGTCTCGGACATGTCCTCTGCCGTCGTGGCGGGGTCATCCTCGATGACAATCACCGGGGCCTTGGCTCTCTTTGCCGCTCTCTGGGCCAGAGTCCTGAAAAAGGGATGAGTTTAGAGTCAAGCAGATCAGATACAAGACAAAGACAGCAAAAATCGAAGAATTACAAGTACAACAAGGGGACCTTACTCTTCTTCTTCGTCGTCGGAGCTGAGCGCGGAGAGATCGAAGTCCGGCTCGCCTCCGGTGCGGCGAGGCGGAGGAGTAGGCTCCCTTGCCCGCTTGGCAGGTGTGGTGGCGGTGGACCGGGAGGACCCCGCTCTAGTTGCCGCTGCAGCGTGAGGTGCTCCCGCGGCAACAGTGCTTGCCCCGGTCGAGCGCGTCGCGCGGTGCGGCGGCTGCTGGCCCGTCTGCCGCCCCGCTACGTCCCCGGCCTTGCGGAGACGCCTTCTTGTTGGAGCTAGGGGCTCCGCTTGCGGCGAGCTGGCTGAAGGTGGTGTCGGTGTACTAGAATAGGGGTACCCTAGTACCCCGAACTTGTGCACGGGCAGTTGCAGCACCCCGCGGCAAAGGCCTGCCGGGCGAACGCCAAGATCCCCCAAGGTTCCCTTGGAGCCATCCAAGAACAAAGTATTTAAGCTAAGGAGACAAGACCCCGGCAAGAGGAGCTTGCCGGGAAGGCCAACCAAGGCGCTCCAAGGAACTTGCCGCGACGCGCCACGCGCTCCGGTAAGGCAGCAAGGCCTCGGCAAGAGGAGCTTGCCCGGAAGACTAAACAAGGTACACCGAGGCCCGGTGAGCGATGAGCTTCTGGGCCCAGCGAAGATAACGACAGCGGCAAGGTGCTTGCCGCGGCAGGCAGCCACTCTGCGTCCACGCTCCAGCGCATCCACCAACGTGTCGCTCTGGGGGCCTCTCCGGGTGCGCGTGGCGGGAGGCTGTGCAGCCAGCAGTACGCGGTGGCATGCGAAGCTGACAAGATCACCATCGTGGCGAACGGTGGCGCCCCTAATGGTCCTTTTCTGCACTGTTCGGGCGACTCAGACGGGCATTTAATGCCCTTGTCCCCTGCCGTCAGGGTTAGGTAGGGTGCACTGTACAAGCAACTGTATCAACTACCTCGCTTTTTACGTTTTTACCCTCCTCTGCGTTGCCACCTGTCGGTGACCCCTTTAGCGTATAAAAGGAGGCCCATGCGCAACGTAGAGGAGGTTAGGCTCGGAGGTTCGGACAGTCGGCTTCGATTCATTCGTAGCCCAGAGAACATCACACTCTCGCTTTGGAGAGCAAGAACACCAGATAATACAACCAGACAAGCAGCAGTAGGAGTGTTATCTCTCCGGAGAGCTCCGAAGCTGGGTAAACTGCACGTGTGCCTCGATTCGATCTGCTCTTCGTGCGATCTCCGCCCCCCGCCGAACTGAAAGGGGCCCGGTCCGCCGGCCCCATAGGTGTTCGAGGATCAGTTCACCCCGACATCTTTGGCGCGCCAGGTAGGGGGCGTCGAGATCGCGTGAACCTGATCCGGCGTTCACACGAGCTAGATCCTTATTCCCTTCATCAACATGCCACCGAAGAAGAAGACTTCGGTGGCGGCCGCTCCATCCACGTCACTTCCGCCACCGTTGGAGCAAACGAGTGGTTGGATGGACACCGGCGGAAGAAAGGACGTCAATGAGGAAGCCCATGATGCCGCCAGGTCCAAGAACAAGGCTGCACAAACCTCGGCGACTGTACATGTTCCACGCCACTCTCAGGAGGCGCAAGATCAACAGTGTCATGGCACTAGCAGTGCCATACGCATGATAGCCCAAGACCAAGCTGGTGGATCTCGGAGCGCTCAAGACCAGCATGCACGCCAGCGTGCTGGCACGAGCGGGGCACGGTCGCCTGGACGGGATACTGCTCCTTCTAACATAGTTAGAAGTTCGAGCACGTCCCGTTCCTCGCGCCGTCCGCCACTACCACCCACCACTCCAGCAGAAGCTTTGGCGCGAGGTCAACTTCTCCTAGATTACCCTCCGACGTCAGACAAGATCGATGAATGGAGAGCCACCATTCAGAGTCTCATCGGCTACACCAACGGCGACACTCCACGGCGGCCGAGCGCGTCGCCGCCGCGGCAGGACCGTCGGACGCGAGCCGGTGGCGACGAAATGGGCGGAGGTGCAACTACCATGCAATCACCGCCCCGAAGGCCAAGATCGCCGACTCGCCGGATCCTCCTCGATAGCGACTCCACTGCATCGTCAGATCCACGAGCTCGTCGCGATCAGCGCCATGTTCTTCATGATCGACAACAAGAAGACGCTCGAACCCGCATCGAGCGCCGAAGAGAAGCGCGACGTCAATCCGACAAGCGCGCTGGGCCCTCTGTTGACATGCATGCGCCAGGGGAACCAGGCGATCTGCCGTACGCGGTAGGTTGTCCTGCGTTCACTCATGAGCTGCGGCAAGTCTAGTGGCCCAGTGCAAAGAACTTCAAGCCAGACGTACCGGAGAAGTACGACGGCAAGACGCATCCGTCAGAGTTCCTCAGCATCTACACCATTGCGGTACAAGCTGCCGGGGGACGAGATGACAAGATCCTTGCCAACTACTTCCCGCTGGTGCTCAAGCCCAACATCAGATCCTGGCTCATGCACTTGCCGGACAACTCCATATCCTCTTGGGCTGATCTGTGCCATCACTTTGTCGGCGCCTTTACCGGCGGACACAAGCCTCATGGCCAGGAGAGTGATCTTCATCTGCTCGCCCAGAAGGAAGGAGAGCCCCTGTGCAAGTACATTCAGAGATTCAGTAGCGTGCAGCACAACATCCCAGACGTCCACCCTGCCGCGGTGATCAGCGCGTTCCATCAGAAGATGACGGCGACGATGAAGATATGGATGATGAGGAGACTGATGAGCAGGAGTTCCAGAAAGCCACAGAGGTCCTGTGCGTTGACGGTGGTGCTTCTCTGCATGCCTCGCACCGCCAGCTCAAGCAGTGGGTGCGGGAAGTTAATGCAGCAGAACCACCCGTTGAGTCACGCAAACCTCTGAAATGGTCCGGCACGCCTATCATCTTTGATATTGAGGACCACCCGGATCGCATAACTGCGGTCGGGTGCTTGCGATGTTGGTTTCACCAACAATCCGCAACCTCAAGGTCACTAAGATGCTAGTTGACGGCGGGACTGGCTTGAATCTGATGTCCTCCGCGGTGCTCCAGAAGCTCCAGATCCCTGACAGCGAGCTCGAAGAGACCGGCACATTTCAAGGAATCAACCCGGGAAGGAGCAAGCCAAAGGGAAAGATCACGTTGCCGGTAACATTTGGCAGTGAGCTGAACTTCAGGACTGAGAGGGTCACGTTTGACGTTGCCGACTTTCCATTACCTTAAAATGGAATCCTTGGCCGTCCGGCAGTCGCCAAGTTCATGGCAGCCTCTCACTATGCGTACAACATACTGAAAATGCCAGGGCCAATAAGTGTCATCTCTGTCCCTGGCGACAAGAAGGATGCTCTTATTTGTGCCGACAAGATCTACCGGGAAGCAGCAGCTGCAGCAGAATGGAGGACACTTGTCGGTGAAGCTCCCAGAGGGAAGAAGAAGACCAAGTCCGGCAAGAGCTCTGATGCCTACTCCGGCAAGCGCACCTCTTCGGAGTGCTGCGCTACCGTCGAGGACGCACCATCGAGCTCCACCGGCAAGTGTAAGAAAGCAATGGCAGCTCCACCTGAGACCAAGAAGGTGTCCGCCAAGGAGGATGGCACTGGTGGTACCTTCACCATCGGCGCCACTCTTGACCCCAAATAGGAAAGCGCGCTCGTTGCTTTCCTGCAGGTGAATGTCGACGTGTTTGCGTGGCAACCGTCTGATATCCCTGGTGTTCCCAGGAAAGTGATTGAGCACCACCTTGCCGTCTGTCCTCATGCGCGGCCCGTCAAGCAGAGAGTCAGGAAGCAGGCAATAGAGCGCCAAGAATTCATCGCAGAAGAAATCAAGAAGTTGGAAGCAGCAGGCCTTGTCAGAGGAGTACTCCATCCCACGTGGTTGGCCAATCCTGTTGTTGTGCGCAAAGCTAACGGGAAATGGAGACTTTGTATTGACTTCACTGATGTTAATAAAGCTTGTCCCAAAGACCCATTTCCCTTGCCGCGTATTGACCAGATTGTCGACTCCACAGCCGGATGTGATTTGCTTTCATTTCTTGATGCATACTCAGGATACCATCAGATCTTCATGGCAGAAGAAGATGAAGAGAAAACCGCATTTATCACCCCGTGTGGCACGTATTGCTTCGTAAGGATGCCTTTCAGTTTGAAGAATGCTGGTTCAACATTCGCAAGGGTAGTCCACCATGCTTTTGAGCCACAAATACACATAAACGTGGAAGCTTACATGGATGACATAGTGGTCAAAAGCAAGAACAAGGCGACCCTGGTTCAAGATTTAGACGAAACATTTGCAAACCTGCACAAAATCAACCTCAAGCTTAACCCCGAGAAGTGCGTGTTTGGAGTCCCTTCCGGCAAGCTTCTCGGGTTCTTTGTGTCTCAACGGGGAATTGAAGCCAATCCCGACAAGATCAAAGCCATTGAGCAGATCGAAGCACCAAAGCGCGTCAAGGATGTACGAAGGCTTGCCGGTTGCGTGGCTGCTCTCAGCAGGTTTATCTCTAGATCTGCCGAGCGCGCCCTGCCATTTTTCAAAATTTTGAAAAAGGCAGGTCCAATGAAATGGACTCCGGAAGCGGAGGCTGCGCTACAGAACTTGAAGAGATACCTGTCCTCCACTCCAACGCTTGTCGCACCTAAGCCGCAAGAGAAGTTGCTGCTGTATATATCAGCAACCAATCAAGTGGTTAGTGCTGCGTTAGTGGCAGAGAGGGAGGCGGATGATGAGCCAGCAACCACTGCAGATCCATCCAGCGACAAGCAGGGGGCTTCGTCGACAAGCTCTGGTCCCGACAAACATGGGTTTGAGCAGGAACATGATGAGATGCCAAGGAGAATGGTGCAGCGCCCAGTTTACTTTGTCAGTTCTCTTCTGCAGGGGGCTAGATCAAGGTACTCTGGTGTGCAGAGGTTGCTTTTCGGCCTCCTCATGGCCTCGAGAAAGCTGCGCCATTACTTCCAAGCACATGAGATCACAGTCGTCACTCGCTTTCCGCTGAAGAGGATATTGCAAAATCCAGAAGCAACAGGCAGGATTGTCGAGTGGGCGCTGGAACTGTCAAGCTTTGGCCTCAAGTTTGAGAGCACCTCAACAATCCAAAGCAGAGCATTGGGAGAGTTCATAGCAGAGTGGACGCCAACCCCAGATGAAGAAATTCCAGAAACGAGCATCCCCGTCAAAGAGGCAAGCAAAGAGTGGCTGATGTACTTTGATGGTGCCTTCTCGCTGGAAGGCGCCGGTGCAGGCGTGCTGCTTGTCACACCCACTGGAGAGCACCTCAAGTTCGTAGTCCAGATGCACTTTCCCAAAGAGCAAGCAACCAACAATACTGCAGAGTATGAAGGATTGCTTGCCGGTCTCAGAATCACAGCAGACCTTGGGATCAAGAAGCTCATTGTCAGGGGTGACTCACAGCTTGTCGTCCGACAAGTGAACAAGAACTACCAGAGTCCGTTGATGGAAGCGTATGTCGAGGAAGTGAGGAAGCTAGAAGAGCACTTTGAAGACCTACAAATGGAGCATATCCCAAGAGCTCAGAATGATATTGCTGATGGTCTGTCAAAGTGCATCGCACTAAAGTTACCTGTGGAACCAGGGATCTTTGTGCTTAAGTTGACTCAACCATCCGTAACACCATCAACTGGACAAAGCAAGAAGAGGAAGTTGATCTCCGGTGACTACTTTCCGGCATAGCTCCCCGAAGCCGCCGCCAAGAAAGTCCCCAAGATCAACACCAAGGATGCTGAGGGGCAGTCTGCTCCGGCAAGCCTTATGGTTTGTTCCGTTGAAGCAGACGCTCCCGACAAGTTTTGCTCCGGCAAGCTTGCCGGGGAACATCAAGCTCCGGCAGGGCCGCAAGCCCTTGCCGTAGAAGCAGATGTTCCCGTAGCAGCAGATGTGCCTTTAGTCCTTGTTGTCGAGCCACAAGCTCCAGCATGGGCACAGCAGATTGTCCATTTCCTTCAGACAGGAGAACTTCCCGAAGAACAAGAAGCGGAAAGAGTAGCCCGGCAGTCAAGTATGTACCAGTTTGTCGATAGCATACTGTATAGAAGAAGACTCAACGGTGTGAAATTGAAGTGTATTCGCCGGGAAGATGGACAAAAGCTGTTGGCGGAGATACATGGAGGCATATGTGGCCACCACATAGGCGCAAGAGCACTTGCCGGCAAAGCTTTCCGGCAAGGTTTCTTTTGGCCGACAGCCCTCCAGGATGCAACTGCACAAGTAACCAAGTGTGAAGCGTGCCAGTTCCACTCCAAACAGATACACCAGCCAGCTCAAGCTCTCAAGACGAGCCCTTTATCCTGGCCATTTTCGGTCTGGGGGCTCGATATCATCGGCCCCTTCCCCCGCGCTGTTGGGGGCTTTGAGTACTTGTACGTCGCAATCGACAAGTTCACAAAGTGGACGGAAGTGCAACCAGTGAGGAAGGTGACAGCACAGTCAGCAGTCAAGTTCTTCAGGTCGATTGTTTGCCGTTTTGGGATCCCTAACAGGATCATCACCGACAACGGCACGCAATTCACGAGTCGCACCTTCATGCAGTACGTCCAAGACCTTGGCGCCAAGGTCTGCTTCGCTTCTGTTGCTCATCCGAGAAGCAACGGTCAAGCAGAGAGGGCAAATGCTGAAGTGCTGCACGGACTCAAGACCAGAACTTTCGACAGGCTGCACAGGTGCGGAAGGAACTGGATCGAGGAGCTGCCGGTGGTTCTTTGGTCGATCAAAACGACGCCAAATCGAGCCACTGGCCAGACACCTTTCGCTCTAGTCTATGTAGCAGAGGCAGTTCTCCCCACGGAACTCGTATACGGATCACCTCGAGTGCTCGCTTATGATGAGCTTGAGCAAGAACAGCTGCGGCAAGACGACGCGCTGCTCCTTGAGGAAGATCGTCTTCAGGCTGCTGTACGAGCTGCTCGATACCAGCAAGCTTTGCGCCGCTATCATAGCCGCAAAGTTAAAGCCAGAAGCTTCGAGGAAGGCGACCTTGTTCTTCGGCGCGTTCAGTCCGCCAAGAATTCCAACAAGTTGACGCCGAAGTGGGAAGGCCCTTATCGGGTGAGACGAGTCACAAGGCCTGGTGCTGTCCGCCTTGAGACCGAAGATGGCATTCCAGTGAGCAACTCCTGGAACATAGAACATCTTCGTAAGTTTTTCCCATAAGGCGCGGTTGCCGGAACCCGTTCCGGCAACCACCTTTTGTACAAGTCTTGCCGATGTTGCATGTAATCCTTTGTACAAAGCCGGGCGCAGATCCCGTGCATAAGTAAAACCCCATGTGCTCCGCACAGCTTGTCCATTTCATGTGTTAGTTCCTTTCTTGCATGTGATTATCTGACACTTTGTGCAGCACTTACATCCGGTAAGCAGTAACGAGCCGAAGAGCTCCATATTATTATTCTCTCTTCTTTCTTTTTATTTTAAAGGAAAAGAAGGTTCTCTCGCACACAAGTTTGCCGGGGGGGAAGAAGAAGATTGTGGTATTGGCCAGGCGTCATTCAAACAAGGACCTGCCTTACAGGGAAGCAAATGACAGAAAAGCTAAGTTGCCAAAGTTTGAGCGATCACTTTCTTAAATTTTTGAGTTATCTTCCTCGAACGACCCTGCTTTGTATGGAAAACCTGTGCACGGAGGAACCAACTCGTGGCTAGTTGCGCCCTTACTTTGTTTCGAGTCCGCTCAACAGCTTAAGCGTGCTGCATCTAGTCGCGACAAGGTTTCTTGTCGGAACCAGTGCCGCCAGCAGGCTGCTGAAGTTCCGCACTCAGCGCTCGCGGCTCGGGCGCCTGCGCCGACAAGTTCCCTAGAAGCGTAGGGTAAAAACATACAAAGGAAGGAATCTAGTAGAGGAAATAACATTGCAATTGATAACAGAAATAAAGTTATATTACAAAGATAACTTGTCGCAGCTCTAATAGACTGTTCTCATAACATGACTAGCAGCGACAAGGGAAAAGAAGAAATGGGCGGCCTAATCTACGCGTCCGCCCTCGACTCTCTTGATCGCTCACCTTGTCCACAATGGGTGCGACAAGGGCCTTGAGTGCGTCCAGATCGGCGTCAGGCGGCAAGGACCTGAGGACGTTGGTGAAGCTGAGGCCTGGGTTGCGGAAGGCCACCTTCATCAGCACCTTCTGGAGAACCCCAGCGCAGATTTTGCGCGACTCGTCGGCCAGCTGCTTCGGGATCCTCTCCCGGAGCCGCTGGAGTGCCGTCGCCACGCCCTTGAAGAATAGACTGAGCTTGGCGCTGGGTTAAAGGCTCTCGTCGGAAGGATACCCAAAGTCCTCCATCCCCAGCTGTGCCAGCTCCTCGTTGATGAGGGCGGCAGTGTTCACCAAACCCTCGGTCCAGTGCTCCACTGTGTCTCTGAACGAGTTCTGGGTGACTGCAATGCTCTCCAGCAGCGTCGCGTCAGCCTTGACCTTCTCCGACAAGGTCTTCTCCTGCTCCTTGACGGCCTCCAGCGTCTGCATCAGCGTGGCCAGCTTCAGCTCCAGGTCTGCTTTGGAATCCTTGGCGGCGCTGAGCTCCTTGCCCCTCTCAGCGAGAAGGCCTTGTAGCTCGCCATGGGCGGCAACATCCTTCTCGCGCTCACGCTTGAGCGCGGCAAGCTCCTCGCCGCTCTTCCCAATATCGGCCTCCAGCCGTGCCACCTTCTCCTCTAGCTCTTTATTGGCGGCCTCTGCAGTTGGCGTGGCATCCTTTGCCTCCTTGAGTGCCCCGCCAAGTGCTCGCTCGCGCTCGGCGAGCTCTTCCTCGTAGCTGTCGAGGTGGGCCTTCCGCTGCACTAGTTCACCTTCCCGCGCGGACTGCTTCTCGGCGGCCAGCCTTTGTTCCTCCTCAGCCTCGGCCTTCTCGAGAAGAAAGGTCGTGCGCTCCTCGTCTACTCGCTCCCGCTCCTGCGCCAGGGACCGAAGAGCTTCTTGATTTTGTCCCCGGAGCTCCTCCGTGTGCTTCTCCATGTCAACTCCCGCCTTCGCGACAAGCGCTTTCTGGGAAGCCAGCTTGGCTTGCCGGGTGCGGTAGAGTGATAGCAGCTTCCGCAGCAGCTGCTCCTCCTCAGGCTCGCCGCTGCTGCTGCCGGGCGCGTCGACCAATGATAGTCCAGCAGAGGCGAGCACCTCCCTGTCAAAAGTCTCCCCCTCGACCGGCGCCCTGGAGCTCGACGCCCAGGGCAGCTTGATGAAGATATTGTCACCGGCCTGCAAGTAGGCGCCGGGCTGGGGCTCCTCGGAGCCCGGCTCCGCAGAAGCGGCAGAGGGTTCGGCGGTCGGCGCAGCGCCCGGCGCTCCTGCGGCCTCAGGGTCGTCAGTGCGATCGCCCGACCCCTCGCCGGCTTCCGCAGCAGCAGCCCCGGCGGCCTCCTCGCCGGCGGTCACATCAGCACCGGCACCTTCCTCGCCGGCGCCCTCTGTCTCCATTGGCTCAGCCGAAGATGGGTCTGAAGAACGAAGTGGGGAGGAAAATCAATCAAAAAAATCCAAGAAAGGAAAAACGGAAGAAGCAGAACCCAGGGGAAAGTTTTTGGGCAAGTGGATTACCTGCGCCAAGGTCTTCAGTTGCGGCCTCGGTCGCCGCAGGATCAGCAGTGCCATCCCTTGCCGGAGAGTCCCCCCTTGCCGGAGAGCGCTCCCTTGCCGGGGACTCCTCCCTTGGCGGCGCAGTCGAAGCAGGGGGCACTTCGGGACCGGCCTCCGGGCGCTCCTGATGAAGCTGCTCTGCTCCTGCACAAGTCAACAAGCAAGATATCAACAAAAGAAAAAGCACTCAAGTGCGCCCGACAGCAGAAGGCTAAACTATGAACTTACGCTGGGGGCTGCGCTGGGGGCTGCTCCGAGGGGTGATTGCCGGGTCCATCAAGGTGGTCTTGGGCCCACCTCCTGCCGACGCAATGGGGTCATCCTCAATGACGATCACCGCGGCCTTGGCCCTCTTCGCCGCTCTCTGGGCCAGTGTTCTGAAAAGAAAAGAGTCCAGATTGGAGCAAGTCAGATACAAGATATAAACAGCAAGACTGAAGGATTATAAGGGCACCAAAGAAACTCACTCTTCTTCCTCCTCGTCGAAGCTGAGCTCGGAAAGATCGAAGTCCGGCCCTCCTCCGGTGCGGCGAGGTGGAGGAGTAGGATCCCTTGCCCGCTTGGCGGGGGCAGTGGCGGTGACCCAGGAAGATCCCGCTCCAGTTGCCGCTGTTGCATGAGGCGCTCCCGCGGCAACATTGCTTGTCGCGGTAGAGCGCGTCGTGCGGCTCGGTGGCTGTGGAGCCGGCTGCCGCCCCGCTGCGTCCCTGGCCCTGTGAAGACGCCTCCTTGGCGGGGCCGGGGGCTCCACCTGCGGCAAGCTCTCTGAAGGCTCAGCCTCCTCCTCGCCGGCCTCGCTCGACTCGGTTTCAGAACCGGCAGGCTCCTCTTCGCCCATGAACTCCGTGCGTTCGGCAAGGTTTGCCGCCTCTGCAGCCTCCGCCTCCTCCACAGTAAACCCAAACACACCCTCAGCAGCTGCGGCCGCAGCCTCTTCCGCCCTAGTAGCGATGAGTTGCAGCTCCTCGTCAGTGGTGTCACGGGTGAGGCTCTTCTGCTCGTCGGCGCAGACCGGCACTTCCTCCAAGGTGTCGAAGAATGCTCGCACAACGTCATCCGCAGGCTCTTGCCAAGTTGGGACGATGCCGTGTGAATCGCACAATGGCATCATGGCGCGGGTCCGGTCAAGCGAAGAGTTATTGCACAAAGGAACTACGCCCCTCGGCAGTGTGAATGGGTGCTGGGGGTCGCGTTTGAATAATTCCAAGAGCATTGCATCCAACTCCAAGACGGTGAAGTTGTAGTTGAGGCCCGGCCGCAGCCTCATGATGTCCGCCGAATTCTAGAATTCCCAGGCGGGCCTCCCCCTCTCCTGCAGGGGGGCAATGCGGCGGCGGAGGAAATCTGCCCCGACAGCACCTACGATGAGCCCGGCAAGCCTAAGGCGAAGAATCCTAGTGATGGCGATCTTCAGCCTCTCGTCTTCCGGGGCCACGTTGCTCCAGTCATTGCCGCGCACTATTGGAGTTTGGCGCACGGCGGTGAAGGGCTGCGGATCCTTCTCGACGATCCAACACCACTCCGCTCTCCACTCCTCCCACTTGCTGCGGAGCTCACCCTCCAAGTACGCATCCTTCTTGCCGACTCTCGAGATCCAATCAATCCCTCCGGCAAGCGGCTCTCCTCTCTCTACCCGAGGCATGAAGTAATGGCGGAAAAGGGCTACACTAGGGTGGACTCCGACAAAGTTTTCGCACAAGTGTGCGAAAACTGCCATGGTCAGGACAGCATTGGGGGTGAAGTCAAGGAGGCGGAGGCCATATGTGTTCATAATGTCACAAAAGAACTCCGAGAAGGGCGGGCAGAGCCCGCAATAGAAGAATAGCGGGAAGAACGGGTACCCATTTGGAGCCAACTCCGAGGCAGCGGCCGGGAGTACCCTCGTGCGCGGATGCGCACGCGTCTCCGTCACCCAAAAGAGGTAGAAGTACTCCCTCAGCTCCTGCACACCGAGCTGGGGGGTGATGATCGCCCGCTCCTTCCGCAGTGCCGCGAGCCGCTGCACCTCGGCTGACTTCACGCCCTTTCCCTTGTCGGCTTTCGGGGCCATGGCGTAGGCAGTGAGGAAGGTCGACGGC
>NC_041387.1:514495193-514544158 GCF_002162155.2 Triticum dicoccoides
AACGCTGCTCTCTCGGCTTCGAGAAGAAGGGGGGAGTGGCGGAGTTTGTGAAGAAGGAGTAGCAGCAACCAGCAAGGGGGAACGAACTGCCCCTGTTTCCTCTGCTTATAAAGAGGGACGGGGCGAACGTTTCGGCCTTCCAAATAAACAACCACCCACGATCTCTCCCACGATGCCGCATTCAACGCGTGCCGTTATGGGAGAGTACGGTGGATACGGAACAAGATTTGGAGTGGCCTAGCCCGCGTGTGCCCGTGCCATGTCTTGGGCCTGGCCCAACAGTGCTCGGCACCATGTCTGGCCCAGGCCCGAGGGCTCCTGTCGGTGTACTAGAATAGGGGTACCCTAGTACCCCGAACTTGTGCACGGGTAGTTGCAGCACCCCGCGGCAAAAGCCTGCCGGGCGAACGCCAAGATCCCCCAAGGTTCCCTTGGAGCCAACCAAGAACAAAGTATTTAAGCTAAGGAGACAAGACCCCGGCAAGAGGAGCTTGCCGGGAAGGCCAACCAAGGCGCTCCAAGGAACTTGCCGCGACGCACCACGTGCTCCGGCAAGGCAGAAAGGCCCCGGCAAGAGGAGCTTGCCGGGAAGACTAAACAAGGTACACCGAGGCCCGGTGAGCGACGAGCTTCTGGGCCCAGCGAAGATAACGACAGCGGCAAGGTGCTTGCAGCGGCAGGCGGCCACTCTGCGTCCATGCTCCAGCGCATCCACCAACGTGTCGCTCCGGGGGCCTCTCCGGGTGCGTGTGGCGGGAGGCTGTGCAGCCAGCAGTACGCGGTGGCATGCGAAGCTGACAAGATCACCATCGTGGCGAACGGTGGCGCCCCTAACGGTCCTTTTCTGCACTGTTCAGGCGACTCAGACGGGCATTTAATGACCTTGTCCCCTGCCGTCAGGGTTAGGTAGGGTGCACTGTACAAGCAACTGTATCAACTACCTCGCTTTTTACGTTTTTACCCTCCTCTGCGTTGCCACCTGTCGGTGACCCCTTTAGCGTATAAAAGGAGGCCCATGCGCAACGTAGAGGAGGTTCGTCTCGGAGGTTCGGACAGTCGGCTTCGATTCATTCGTAGCCCAGAGAACATCACACTCTCGCTTTGGAGAGCAAGAACACCAGATAATACAACCAGACAAGCAGCAGTAGGAGTGTTATCTCTCCGGAGAGCTCCGAAGCTGGGTAAACTGCTCGTGTGCCTCGCCTCGATCTGCTCTTCGTGCGATCTCCGCCCCCCGCCGAACCGAAAGGGGCCCGATCCGCTGGCCCCATAGGTGTTCGAGGATCAGTTCACCCCGACAGGTGGTGAGGAGGAGGAGCCGATCTACAACGGGTCGCCCGCGCCCTCGGCGGGCTCGCTCGGCTCATCTTCGGGCCCGGCGAGCTCTTCCTCGCCGGCAAACTCCTCGCGCTCGGCAAGGCTTGCCGCCTCCGCTGCCTCCGCCTCCTCCACGGTGAATCCAAATACGCCCGCGGCAGCAGCTGCTGCCGCCTCTTCCAGCCTGGTGGCGATGCGCTGCATCTCCGCATCGGTGTTGTAGCGGGTGAGGCTCTTCTGCTCGTCGGCGCGGAACGGCACTTCTACCAAGCCATCGAGGAACTCCTGCACGATGGCTTCTGCCGGCTCTTGCCAGGTTGGAACGATTCTGTGAGAGTCACACAACGGCATCATTGCGCGGAAGCGGTCGAGCGAAGAATTATTGCACAGCGGAACAACATCCCGCGGCAATATGAACGGATGCTGAGGATCGCGCTTGAACAGCTCCAGGAGCATCGCGTCCAGCTCCAGAACGGTGAAGTTGAAGTTGAGGCCTGGGCGCAGCCTCATGATATCCGCTGAGTTTTGGAACTCCCAGGCGGGTCTCCCCCTCTCCTGCAGGGGGGCGATGTGGCGGCGAAGGAAATCTGCGCCAACTGCGCCTACAGTGAGCCCGGCAAGCCTGAGGCGTAGGATCCGGGTGACGGCGATTTTTAGCCTGTCATCTTCCGGGGCCACATTACTCCAATCGTTGCCGCGTACTATTGGGGCTTGGCGCAGGGCAGTAAATGGCTGCGGGTTCTCCTCGATGACCCAGCACCACTCTGCTCTCCATTCATCCCATTTGCTGCGGAGCTCTCCCTCCAGATAGGCTTCCTTCTTGCCGATCCTCGAGATCCAAGCGATTCCTCCGGCAAGGGGCTATCCTCTCTCGACTCGAGGCATGAAGAAGTGGCGGAAAAGGGCTACGTTTGGGTGGACTCCGACAAAGTTTTCGCATAGATGTGCAAAAACTACCATGGCCAGAACGGCATTGGGGGTGAAATCAAGGAGGCGGAACCCGTAGGTGTTCATGATATCGCAGAAGAATTCAGAGAAGGGCGGGCAGAGCCCGCAGTAGAAGAACAACGCGAAGAAGGGATACCCGTTCGGAGCCAATCTTGAAGCGGTAGCCGGGAGTACCCTCGTGCGCGGATGCGCTCGCGTCTCCGTCGACCATAAAAGGTAGTAGTACTCCCTTAGCTCCTTTGCGTCAAGCTGAGGGGGGAAGACGGCCCGCTCCTTCCGCAGCGCCGCGAGCCGCTGCGCCTCGACCGATTTCACGCCCTTCCCCTTGTCGGCTTTCGAAGCCATGGCGGAGGTGGCGGGGGAGGTCGACGGCGTTGGTGGCGCCGGTGGCAATGGGGGGCGGAGCACTGCTCTCTTTCGACTTTGGGAAGAAGGGGGGAGCGGTGGAGATTTTCGAGAATGAAGTAGCAACCGGCGAAGTAGGCAAACTGCCCCTGTTTCCCCTGCTTATAAAGAGGGAGGGGGCGGACGTTTCGCCCTTCCGAATAAAGAAACCACCCATGATCTCTCCCACGATGCCGCATTCGACGCGTGCCGTTGGGGAGGGCGCGGTGGATACGGAGTAAGATACGGCAAAATCCAGGCCGCGCGTGCCCGTGCCCTCTTTTGGGCCTGGCCCAACAGCGCTCGGCACCGTGTGTGACCCAGGCCCAGGGGCTCCTATCTGTGTACTAGAGTAGGGGTACCCTAGTATCCCGAACTTGTGCACGGGCAGTTGCAGCGTCCCGCGGCAAGGCTTGCCGGATGACCGCCGAGGCCCTCCATGGTTCCTTTGGAGCCATTCAAGAACAAAGTATTTAAGCTCAGGAGACAAGGCCCCGGCAAGAGGAGCTTGCCGGGAAGGCCAACCAAGGCATTTCAAGGAACTTGCCGTGACGCGCCGCACGTCCCGGCAAGGCCCGGTGAGCGACAAGCTTCCGGACCCGACAAGACAACAGCCGCGGCAAGGCGCTTGCTGCGGCAGGCTACCACTCTGTACCCACGCTCCATCACATCCACCAACGTGTCGCTCTGGGGGCCTTTCCAGGCGCGCGTGGCGAGAGGCTGTGTAGCCAGCGGTGCGCGGTGGCATGCGAAGCTGACAAGACTGCCATCGTGGCGAGCGGTGGCGCCCCTGACGGTCCCTTTTTACACTGTTTGGGCGATGTAGACGGGCATTTAATGCCTTTGTCCCCTGTCGTCAGGGTTAGGTAGGATGCACTGTGCAAGTGGTTGTACCAACCGCAACTTCTTTTCCATTTTTACCCTCGTCTGCGTTGCCACCTGTCGGTGACCCCTTGAACATATAAAAGGAGGCCCATGCGCAACGTAGAGGGGGGTTCAAACCCAAAAAAAAGACACACGCTCGGTCTCGTTAGCAGCTAGAGTGTACTGTAGCATTCAGCGCTCCCGAGCAAGAACACAATACAATCAGACAAGCAGCAGTAGGAGTATTATCTCTCCGGAGAGCTCCGAAGCTGGGTAAACTGCTCGTGTGCTTCGCCTCGATCCGCTCTTCGTGCGATCTCCGCCCCTCGCCGAACCGAAAGGGGCCCGGTCCGCCGGCCCCATAGGTGTTCGTGGATCAGCTTCCCCGACAGTTTATTTATTGAAAAACATAAGCAAAAACTTAAAAAAACAATAATAACATTGGGTTTCCTCCCAACAAGCGCTATTGTTTTACGCCCCTAGCTAGGCATAATGCATAGATCTAGGTATTGTCATGTTTGGTATTCAATCCATAAGTAGCCCTCATAATAGATTCATATGGCAACTTAATTTTCTTTCTTGAAAAGTATTCCATGCCCTTCCTTAACAGAAATTGAAATCTAATGTTTCCTTCTTTCATATCAATAATTGCACCGATCATTCTAAGGAAAGGTCTACCAAGAATAATAGGGCATGTAGGATTGCAATATATATGAAGCACAATAAAATATATGGGCACATAATTCCTATTTGCAACAATAAGAACATCATTAATCCTTCCCTAGGTTTCTTAATAGTGGAATCCGCTAAGTGTAAATTCAAAGAACAATCTGCAAGTTTATGGAAACCTAGCAAATCGCATAGAGATTTTGGAATAGTGGAACGCTAGCACCCAAATAACATAGAGTGTTGCACTCATAACCTTTAATGTTAATTTCAATAGTAGGTTCCCACTCATCATAAAGCTTTCTAGGGATTGAAACTTCTAACTCAAGTTTTTATTCAAAAGATTTCATCATAGCATGAATGACATGTTTAGTAAAAGCCTTATTTTGATTATAAGCATGAGGTGAATTAAGTATGGATTGCAACAAGGAAGTACAATCAATCAAAGAACAATTATCATAAGTAAAGTCCTTGAAATCCAAAAGAGTGGGTTCATCACTAGTTAAAGTTTTGACCTCACCAATCCCACTCTTATCAATTTTTTCATTAAGATCATCACTCTCCAAATTATTGGGACGCCTTCTAGCTAAAGTTGAATCATCTCCAGTCCCATCTTGATCAAGTTTTATATTAGCAAACAAAGATTCAATAGGAGACACCAATCTCTTTAAGATCTTCATCGATTATCGCAAAAACTAGAAGAACATACTTTTTCTAGTCATTCTCTCTTAGTACACATCCTAGCGGTTCTCTCCTTACTTTCATTAGTAGAAATTTGGATAGCTTTCAGAGACTTATTAATATAAAACTTGGGTGCCATAGATATAATCTTAAAAGAATCAATCTCATGAGAAATTCTATCAATGTTTCTAGCCAAATCATCAATCTTGAGAAATTTTTCTTCTACCATAGAATTCAAAATCTTTTGATAGGTTATAAAATATTTAATATTATTCTCGATATCAGAGGGTATCTTATTATAACTACCATAAGAATTGTTTTAGGAATTACCATAATTATTAGAGGAATTACTAGGAATCGGCCTAGGATTAAAATTACCTCTATACGTGTTAATACCAAAATTGTTCCTAATAACAAAATTCACATCCATAGATTCGTTATTATTCTCAATAATGGTAGACAAAGGCATATCATTAGGATCAATAGGAGCACTCTTGCTAGCAATTAATTTCATAAGTTCATCCATTTTACTAGTAGAGGATCTTTCGGTATACCATTGAGAGTAATTTGCCATAATATTATCTAGGAGTTTAGTAGCTTCTCCTAATCTGATTTCCATAAAAGTACCTCCCGTGGTGGAATCTAAAAGATTTCTAGATGCAAGATTCAATCCAGCATAAAATAATTGTATGATCATCCTTAAACTTAAACCATGAGTATGGCAATTTCTTATACCAATTTCATCCTCTCCCACTTCCTAAGTAAGATGATATTACTGGGAGGAAAATACTTGGAAATAAAAGCATCTTTACACTTTCCCATGAATCAGTACTATTTTTAGGCAAAGATGAAAACCAAGTTTTAGCACGATCTCATAGTGAGAACGGAAATAGCTCCAATTTAACAATATCATTATCCACATCTGTTTTCTTTTGCATATCACAAAACTCAACAAAAGTATTTAGTGGGATGGAGCATCTTCATTAGGACTACTAGAACGTTGTTCTTTCATAACAAGATTCAACAAAGCGGCATTAATTTCATAAGATTCGCTCTAGTGGCGGGAGCAATCAGAGTACTAATAAAGTCATTATTAATAGTGTTGGAAAAATCGCACAACTTGGCATTTTCTTGAGACATCATGGCAAAACAAGCAATCTAGCACACAAGCAAACAAAAAGCAGACGAAAAGAGGGTGAATGAAAAGGCAAATACTTTTATGTTTTTTCTGAAAATGTTTTAGAAGTGAGGGAGATTAAAACGAGAGGCAAATGGCGAATAATGTAAGTGTAAGAGATGAGAGTTTATGATAGGTAGTTGGTAGGCTTGATGTATATCCTCCCCGGCAATGGCGCCAGAAATTCTTCCTGCTACTTTTTGATCTTGCGTTGGTTTTTCCCTTGAAGAGTAAAGGGTGATGCAGCAAAGTAGAGATAAGTATTTCCCTCACTTTTGAGAACCAAGGTATCAATCCACTAGGAAGAGCACACAAGTCTCCAATAGTTGCACCTACACAAACAAACAAATACTTGCACCCAACGCGAAAAAGGGGTTGTCGATCCCTTCACAGTTAATTGCAAGGATGAGATCTGATAGAGATAGGTATAAAAGATAAATAAAAGTGCAAAATAAAGTAAAGGTAAATAAATTGCAGAAAGGTATTTTTGTTTTTTTGGTTTTATAGATCTGAAAATAATATGATGGTAAATGGATCCAGGGTCCATAGTTTTACTAGAGGCTTCTCTTTTGAAAGAACGCATACGGTGGGTAAACAAATTACTGTTGAGCAATTGATAGAAAAGCGCAAAGTTATGATGATATCTAAGGCAATGACCATGAATATAGGCATCGCATACGTGACAAGTAGACTGAATCCTTCCTACATCTACTACTATTACTCCACACATCGACCTCTATCCAGCATGCATCTAGTGTATTAAATTAACAAGAACGGAGTAACGCCTTAAGCAAGATGACATGATGTAGAGGGATAGATCCAATCAATATGGTATAAACCCCATCCTTTTATCCTTAATGGCAACAATACAAATACGTGCCTCGCTACCCCTTCTGTCACTGGGTGAGGAGACCACAAGATTGAACCCATCACAAAGCACCTCCCCCATTGCAAGAAAAATCAATCTAGTTGGGAAAACCAAATCAATAGATCAGAGAGAAATACAAAGCTATCTTAATCTTGCATAAAAGAGTTCATACAAGACTCTAATAATACTCATAGATAATATAATCATAAATCCACAATTCATCGGATCTCAATAAACACACCGCAAAAGAAGATTACATCGAATAGATCTCCAAGAACATCAAAGAGAGAGAAGAAGCCATCTAGCTACTAGCTATGCACCAGTAGGTCTGTGGTAAACTACTCACACATCATTGGAGGGCAACAAGGTTGGTGTAGAGGCCCTCCGTGATCGAATCCCCCTCTGATGGAGTGCCAAAAAAGGCCCTGATACGTCTCCAATGTATCTATGATTTTTTATTGTTCCATGCTATTATATTATCATTCTTGGATGTTTTAAAATCATTTTATATCATTTTTTGGTACTAACCTATTGACATACTGCCCAGTGCCAGTTGCTTTTTTCTGCTTGCTTTTTACATCGCAGGAAATCAATACCAAACAGAGTCCAAACGCAGCGAAATTTTTTATGGATTTTTTTTTGGACCAGAAGACATCCAGTGGGCCAAGAAAGTACTTGAGGGGAGCTTCGAGGGGATCACAACCCACCAGGGCGCGCCTGGTGGCCCAGGTGCGCCCAGGTGGGTTCCACTTACCTCGGTGGCCTCCCGCACCACCTCTTTGCTCTATAAATACCCCAATATTCCAAAACCCTAGGGGAGTCGACGAAAATCAATTCCAACTGCCGCAAGTTCGAGAAACACCTGATCCAATCTAGACACCATCACGGAGGGGTTCGTCATGTCCATTGATGCCTCTCCGATGATGCGTTAGTAGTTCTTTGTAGACCTACGGGTCCGTAGTTAGTAGATAGATGGCTTACTCTCTCTCTCTCTCTCTCTCTCTCTCTCTCTCTCTCTTGATTCTCAATACAATGGTCTCTTGGAGATCCATATGATGTAAGTCTTTTTGCGGTGTGTTTGTTGGGATTCGATGAACTTTGAGTTTATGAACAGATCTATGTTTTTATCCATGAAAGTTATTTGAGCCTTCTTTGATCTCTTATATCTATGATTGATTATAGCCTTGTATTTCTTCTCCGATATTTGGGTTTTGTTTGGCCAACTTGATCTATTTATCTCGTAATGAGAAGAGGTGCTTTGTGATGGGTTCGATCTTACGGTGCTTGACCCCAGTGATATAAGGGAAAACAACAGGTATGTATCGTTGCTATTAAGGATAACAAGATGGGGTCTATTTCTACATAAATAGATCTTGTCTACATCATGTCATTGTTCTTATTGCATTACTCCGTTCTTCCATGAACTTAATACACTAGATGCATGCTTAATAGCGGTCGATGTGTGGAGTAATAGCAGTAGATGCAGGTAGGAGTCGGTCTACTAATCTTGGATGTGATGCCTATATAATGATCATTGCTCGGATATCTTCATGATTATTTGAAGTTCTATCAATTGCCCAACAGTAATTGTTTTCCCACCGTTTGCTATTTTTCTCGAGAGAAGCCACTAGTGAAACCTATGCCCCCGGGTCTCTTCTCATCATATTTGCCTTTGTGATCTATTTTTATTTGCTTTTATTTTTAGATTTATTAAAACAAAAATACAAAAATACCTTGCTACACTTTATTTTATTTGCGATCTATTTATTCTATCTATCGCAACTTTATCATGTCTTCTCGCCAATTTGAGGCACCATTACCCAAAAGGGATTGACAACCCCTTTAACACGTCGGGTTGCGAGTATTTGATATTTGTGTACAGGGGTTGTTTACGTTGTGTTGCTTGGTTCTCCTACTGGTTTCATAATCTTGATCTCATCACTAAGGGAAATACCTACCGTCACTGTGCTGCATCATCCCTTCCTCTTTGGGGAAATATCGACGTAGTTCAAGCAGGCATCAAAAGGAATTTCTGGCGCCGTTGCCGGGGAGGATCTTCAAAATCAACCAGGTTCCTAATCACAAATCTCATCTCCTTGCAATTTAAATTAGTTGCCATTTGCCTCTCATTTTCCTCTCCCCCACTTCACAAAAATTTGCCATTTTATTCGCCCTCTTTTTCGTTCGTCGTTTTCTCGTCAGATCTGTTTTTGAGTGCAATTTTCTTGAGTAGTCACCATGACTCAAGCGAACACCAAGTTGTGTTATTTCTCAAATACCAACAACAATGATTTTATTAGCACTCTGATTGCTCCTCCCTCTACTAGTGCAGAGTCTTGTGATATTAATACTGCTTTGCTGAATCTTGTTATGAAAGATCAATTTGCCAGTACTCCTAATGAGGATGTCGCGTCCCATCTTAAAACATTCGTGGAATTATGAGATATGCAAAAGAAAAAATATGTGGACAATGATGTTGTGAAGTTGAAATTGTTTCCATTTTCTTTGCGAGATTGCGCAAAAAATTGGTTTTCTTATTCGCCTCGCAATAGTATCGATTCTTGGAACAAGTGCAGGAATGCTTTTATTACTAAGTATTTTCGGCCCACAAAAATCATTTCCCTTAGAACCCAGATCATGAATTTCAAGCAACTTGAACATGAGCATGTTGCACAATCTTGGGAAAGGATGAAATTGATGCTAAGGAATTTCCCAACTCATGGGTTAAATCAATAGATGATCATGCAAAAAAAAATATGCAGGGTTGAATTTTGTTCCTAGTAATCTTTTGGATTCTTCCGTGGGGGGTACTTTTATGGAAATTACTTTGGGTGAAGCTACTAAATTGCTAGACAATATTATGGCCAATTACTCACAATGGCATACCGAAAGAGCTCCTATTAGTAAAAAAGTCAATTCGGTAGGAGAAATAAATTCTTTGAGTGAAAAAGTTGATGCTCTTACGAAGTTAGTTGCTAATAAAAGTTCTCCTATTTATTTTAATGATGTTCCTTTGTCTACTTTGATTGAGCAAAATAGTGATGCCATAGATGTGAATTTTATCTCGCGAAACAATTTCAATAACAATGCTTATAGAGGTAATTTTAATCCTAGGCCTTTTCCTAGTAATTCCTCTAATAATTATGGTAATTCCTATGGTAATCCTACTTATAATAATAATATAAACACCTCTGATCTTGATAATAATATTAAATAATTTATCAATACTCAAAAAGTTTCCAATGCTTCGATAGAAGAAAAGTTGAATAAAGTTGATGATATGTCTAGAAGTATTGATATAATTTCTCATGATATAGACTCTCTCAAGATGAATTTTTTATGCCAAAGGTTAAAGAATCAATTAAAGCTCTTTATGTTTCTATGGATGAAAGTAAGAAAAGAACCGCTATGCTTAGGGCTAAACGAGAATTTTTAGAAAGAGCGTTTTCTAGTGATTACTTCATAAAAGTGATGAAGATCTTAAAATGATTGGTGTTTCTTCTATTGATTCTTTGTTTAGTAAAATTAATATTGATTAAAAAAGGAACTGGATAAGAGTCAACTTTAGTTAGATGGCGTCCCTATGATTTGGAGGGTGAAAATCTTGTTGAGAAAATTGTTAAAAGTGGCTTTTAAGAGGTCAAGACTTTAACTAGTTATGTGCCCACTATTTTGGATTACAAAGAATTTAATTATGATAGTTGATCTTTGGTTGATTGAATTACTTTGTTGCAATCCATGATAAATTCACCCCATGCGTATGAACAAAATAAGCTTTCACTAAACATATTGTTGATGCTATGATGAAAGCTTTTGAAGAAAAGTTGGAATTAGAAGTTTCAATTCCTAGAAAATTACATGATGAATTGGAACCTACCATCAAATTCAAGATTAAAAATTCTGATTGTTTTGCTTTATCTGACATTGATGCTAGTGTTTCTACAATTCCAAAGTGTTTATGTGATGTGCTTGGTCTTACCGATATTTAAGAATGCTCTTTCAATTTGCATTTGGCGGATTCTACTATTAAAAAGCCTATGGGAAGAATTAATGACATTCTTATTCTTGCAAATAGGAATTATGCGCCCATAGATTTTATTGTTCTTGATATTGATTGCAAGCCATCTTGTCCAATTATACTTGGTAGACCGTTTTTACGTACTATTGGTGTCGTGATTGATATGAAAGAAGGCAATATTAAATTTCAATTTCCACTAGGGTATGGAACAATTTCCACTAAGGAAGGGTAGACCGTTGTGTGCTTGTTTTGATGATTCTATGGTTTTATTTGAAGAGTTTCTGCCATAGAAAACTTGGAATACAGTATATATAATGCAAAAATAAAATATTAAAGGGTTTGCAATAGTACTTATAGTAGTGGTTTTATTTGAAGGTTTTGTTGAGTTTTTTGTGATTGAAGTTTTCAAGTTTTGGGTGATCTTACGATGGATGAATGAATAAGGATTAGAAAAAGGCTAAGCTTGGGGATGCCCGAGGCACCCCAAGATAATATTCATATAAGTAGCAAGCAAGTAAGCTTGGGGATGCCCCCGACTGGCATCCCCTCTTTCTTCTAACAACCATCGGTATTTTACTTGGAGCTATATTTTTATTCGTCACATATTATGAGTTTTGCTTGGAGCGTCTTGTATGGTATGAGTCTTTGATTGCTTTGCTCTGTGTTTTACGTATTTAATCCTTTCTGGACACACCTTTTTGAGAGAGCCAAAAATTATGCTATGATGCTTCACTTAAACTTTTAGAGCCATGGAATTGCTCTAGTGCTTCACTTATATCTTTTTGAGCATGGTGTGCTTTGTTATTTTTGAAGAAATGCTCTCTTGCTTCACTTAGATTTATTTGGGAGTTAGTAAAAAATTAAGAAATTCTCTCTTGCTTCACTTAGATTATTTTGAGAGAAAGAAATATTATGTACATGTTCTTCACTTATATTTGTATGAGCTTATTAAAAGCAACATATGAAAATAGTCCCGAAGTGATAGATATCCAAGGAGGATATAATAAAAACTTTCATGAAGATCATTGGACAAAATAAACTATTGGTTCTTACTAATGGTTTTGAGATATGATGATGTGATATGTGAGTCATGTTGATGAGTAATTATGCTTAAATAAGAATATTGGTGTTAAGGTTTGTAATTCCCTATGCAAGCACGAAAGTCAATAGCTATGCAATTAAATTACATCTTACTTGTGGTGCATTATTCGGTGTTACTTATGCTTAATGCTTGGGTACGAGATTTTTTGTTTCTTGGTTGGTCTCTTCTCAATATTTTTGCTAGCCTTCGTTTTGCACTAAGTATGATCACTTCTTGTGCATCCAAAACCCTTTAAACAGTTTTTCCATATGAGTCCACTATTCCTACCTATATGCAGTATTTCCGTGCCGTTCTAAGCAAATTTGTGTGTGCCATCTCTAATTTTTAGAATAAATTTCTCTTTTGTGTGCTCATACCGCTCGCAAGGCGGTGAGGGGTGGCCAATATTTTCCATGCTAGATGTGTTATTCTCACGATGAGTGTTTATTCACTTGTCATTGCACGAGAGTATGGCAAAGGTATTAGGGATGCCAAGTCTCGAAATGAAAAATGAATTTACTTTATGTTGTCAAATAATAAATTCCTTGGAAGGTGTTGGTATGGAGGGCACCCGTGGATACAGACAAGCCATGGAAAGTGAAAGTATGGTGGAAAAAGGAATAAACTTTATTTTCTGTTTGGGAACCGCCTATGATGTATCTAGCATGGAAAGTGCTGGGAGCTCTAAGTCATTTTCGTTGGTGGGAAAAGTATGCCTCTAAAATCCCTACTTCCCTCTGTGAAGGGCCTTTCTTTTACTTTATGCAATTTTATTTGTAAATTTGAGTCTCCATCTTCTCTTATAAAGCACCAACTGAGGGGCATTATAATCGTATTTGAGCATTGGATGTAGCTAATATTCGAGTATGTTTCATGAATGGATCAATGATTGAGCATAATGGGCTAGGGATAACTTGCTTTAGTGTTGATATTTTGAAAGACATGGTTGCTTGTTGGTATGCTTGAGTATTAAATTCTTCATGTCAAAACTAGACTATTGCTTTGAACCATATAAAAGTCCAAATGTCCATGCTACAAAGAAAACATTATGCGATGAACATGTTAGGCAGCATTCCACATCAAAAATTCTATTTTAATCATTTAACTACTCGAGGACGAGCAGGAATTAAGCTTGGGGATGCTGATACTCTCCAACGTATCTATAATTTTTGATTGTTCCATGATGTTATATTATCATTCTTGGATGTTTTACAATAATTTTATAATCATTTTATATCATTTTTTGGTACTAACCTATTGACATAGTGCCCAGTGCTAGTTGTTGTTTTCTACTTGTTTTTTACATCGCAGGAAATCAATACCAAATGTTGTCCAAACACAGAGAAACTTTTTGTGGATTTTTTTGGACCAGAAGACATCCAGTGGACCAAGAAAGGACCCTAGGGGAGCTCCAACGGGAGGAAAACCCACCAAGGCGCGCCTGGAGTCCAAGCCGTGCCCAGGTGGGTTGTGCCCACCTCGGTGGCCTCCCGCACCACCTCTTTGCTCTATAAATACCACAATATTACAGAAACGCTAGGGGATTCAACGAAAATCAATTCCAGCCGCCGCAAGTTCCAAAAACACTAGATCCAATCTAGAAACCATCACAGAGGGGTTCATCATGTCCATTGGTGCCTCTTCGATGATGCGTGAGTAGTTATTTGTAGACCTACGGGTCCGCAGTTAGCAGCTAGATGGCCTCCTCTCTCTTTCTTGATTCTCAATACAATGGTCTCTTGGAGATCCATATGATGTAAGTCTTTTTGCGTGTGTTTGTTGGGATCCGATGAACTTTCAGTTTATGATCAGATCTATGTTTTTATCCATGAAAGTTATTTGAGTCTTCTTTGATCTCTTATATGCATGATTGATTATAGCCTCGTATTTCTTCTCCGATATTTGGGTTTTGTTTGGCCAACTTGATCTATTTATCTTGCAATGGGAAGAGGTGCTTTGTGATGGGTTCGATCTTACGGTGCTTGATCCCAGTGATAGAAGGGGAAACGACACGTATGTATTGTTACTATTAAGGATAACAAGATGGGGTCTATTTCTACATAAATAGATCTTGTCTACATTATGTCATCGTTCTTATTGCATTACTCCGTTCTTCCATGAACTTAATACACTAGACGCATGCTGGATAGCGGTCGATGTGTGGAGTAATAGTAGTAGATGCAGGCAGGAGTCGGTCTACTAATCTTGGACGTGATGCCTATAATGATCATTGCCTGGATATCGTCATGATTATTTGAAGTTCTATAAATTGCCCAACAATAGTTGTTTTCCCACCGTTTGCTATTTTTCTCGAGAGAAGCCACTAATGAAACCTACGGCCCCCGAGTTTCTTCTCATCATATTTACCATTGCGATCTATTTTTATTTGCTTTTATTTTTAGATCTATTAAACCAAAAGTACAATACCTTGCTGCAGTTTATTTTATTTGCGATCTATTTATCCTATCTATCACAACTTTATCACGTCTTCTCACCAATTTGAGGCACCGTTACTCGAAAGGGATTGACAACCCCTTTAATACATCGGGTTGCGAGTATTTGTTATTTGTGTGCAGGGGCTATTTACGTTGTGTTGCTTGGTTCTCCTACTGGTTCGATAAACTTGGTCTCATCACTAAGGGAAATATCTACTGTCGTTGTGCTACATCATCCCTTCCTCTTTGGGGAAATACCGACATAATTAAACCAGTCGTCAGGCCCCAAGATGGGATCTCACGACAACAGAAGCTTGCGACGGCGGAAAAGTTTTTTTGGTGTGCCCTCTAGTATACAGGGTATATTTGGGTATTTATGGAGCTAAGATTAGGGTTAGAGGAGCCATGGGGGCACAACCTCATAGGCCCCCCTAGGGCGCATGCGGTGAGCTTGTCGCTCACCCGTGGACCTTCTAGCCTCCTCACGAAGCTTCCTAGGTGTCTTCTGGTCCAAGAAAAATCATCAAAAAGTTTCGTTCCATTTGGTATTGATTTTCTGTAAAAGACAAAAATAAGGAAAAAAACAGTAACTCGCACTGGGCACTAGGTTAATAGGTTAGTCCCAAAAAATGTTATAAAATAACATAATAATGTGTATAAAACATCCAAGCTTGATACTATATGTTGGGAAACGTTGCATGGAAAACAAAACAAAAATCTATGCACACGCAAGATCTACCCATGGAGATGCATAGCTACGAGAGGGGGAGAGCATCTACATACCCTTGTAGATCGCTAAGCGTAAGAGTTTATCAACGCAGTTGATGTAGTCGTACACCTTCATGATCCATTCCGTTCAAGCATCGAACATATGGCACCTCCGTATTCAGCACACGTTCATCTCAATGATGTCCTCGCCTTCTCAATCCAGCAAGAGGAGCGAAGTAGTAGATGAGTTCCAGCAGCACGGCGGGTGGTGATGGTGGTAGTGGAACTATTTCTGCAGGGCTTTGCCAAGCACAACAGATTTGGAGCTGAGGATGAACTAGAGGGAGGAGATTAGAACCACATTAGGCTTCTAATTATGAGGATTAGAGGTAGCTAGGGCTAGCTCTAATTAGTTAACTAGGACCAACTAGAGGAGGCTCAAAAACTTGTGTTCTAGGGGCTAGCCCTGCTCCTCTATTTATATGTTGAGCCCTGGGGTCGTTACTTGGGGAGGGGGCCTCCCCAAAGTTGGTTTGGAATGCAAGGAAGAGTCCTTCTCGGATTCCAGCACCAGATGCCATGGTTCTCGGTGTCTGGCCCAGGGCCAGATGCTAGGGTCCCTCACGTCTGGTTTCTGACCTCCGCAAAACTTCCTTTTGCATCAACCTAATGCCCCATGGGCCTTACCCCTTGGCCCAACGAAAGTGTCCTTGCACCAGAACATTTGTAGAAACATATGAAACCCTTCTGGTGAATTCCAGAACCCTTCTGGAGACCAAATACTATCATCCTATATATGAATCTTACATCCGGACCATTACGGAGCTCCTCGTCATGTCCGTGATCTCATCCGGGACTCCGAACAACATTCAGTCACCAACATACATAACTCATATAATACTATATCATCAATGAACGTTATGCGTGCGGACCCTACGGGTTCGAGAATGATGTAGACATGACCGAGACGCTTCTCCGGTCAATAACCAATAGTAGGACCTAGATGCCCATATTAGTTCCTACATATTGTACAAAGATCTTTATCGGTCGAACCTTTTATGACAACATACGTAGTTCCCTTTGTCCATCGGTATGTTACTTTCCTGAGATTCGATTGTCGGTATCTCCATACCTACTTCAATCTCGTTACCGGTAAGTCTCTTTACTCGCTCTGTAATACATCATATTGTAACTAAATCCTTAGTCACTTTGCTTGCAAGCTTCTTGTGATGCTATATTACCAAGAGGGCCCAGAGATACCTTTCGGTCATACGGAATGACAAATTCCAATCTCGATCCATGCGAACTCAACAGAAACCTTCGGAAATACCTGTAGAGCACCTTTATGATCACCCAGTTACGAAGTGACGTTTGATACACACAAGGCATTCCACTGGAGTCCAGGAGTTGCATGATCTCATGGTCGAAGGAACATGTATTTGACATTATGAAAGGAGTAGCAATAAACTGAACAATCATATGTTATGCTAACGAATGGGTCTTCTCCATCACATCATTATCCTAATGATGTGATCCCATTATCAAACGACAATTCATGTCTATGGTCAGGAAACCGTAACCATCTTTTGATCAATGATCTAGTCTAGTAGAGGCTTACTAGGGACTTGGTATTTGTTTATGTATCCACACATGTATTTAAGTTTCTGATCAATACAATTATAGCATGAATAATAACCCTTTATCATGATTAAGGAAATATAATAATAACCACTTTATTATTGCCTCTAGGTCATATTCCAACAGTCTCTTACTTGCACTAGGGTCAATAATCAAGATTACATAGTAATGAATCTAACACCCATGGAGTCTTGGTGCTGATCATGTTTTTCCAATGGAAGAGATTTAGTCAACGGGTCTGCCACATTCAGATCCGTATGTACTTTGCAAATTTCTATGTCTCCATCCTTGACATAATCACAAATGGAGTTGAAGCGTCGCTTGATGTGTTTGGTTCTCTTGTGAAACCTGGGATCCTTAGTTATGGCAATTGCTCTAGTATTGTCACAAAAGATTGTCATTGGACCCGATGCATTTGGTATTACACCCAGATCGGATATGAACTCCTTCATCCAGACTCCTTCATGCGCTGCTTCTGAAGCAGCTATATACTCCGCTTCATATGTAGATCCTGCCCGACACTCTGTGTAGAACTTCACCAACTGATAGCTCCACCATTCAATATAAATATGTATCCGGTTTGCGACTTAGAGTCATCTGGATCTGTGTTGAAGCTAGCATCAATGTAACCCTTTATGACGAGCTCTTCGTAAAACATATCCTTGGTCCTTTTCAGGTACTTCCGGATATTTTTGACCGCTGTCCAGTGATCCACTCCTGGATTACTTTGGTACCTCCCTGCCAAATATATGGCAAGGCACACATCAGATCTGGTACACTGCATGCAATACATTATAGAACCTATGGTTGAGGCATATGACAAGGCACACATCAGTCTGGACGGTCCCTCTTTACTGCCTTTAAGTGGCTTCTTTTGCTGATCAGGTCGAGAGCCCCTGAATCTGGCATTGACCGTTGTGTTGTCCGGGCTCTCTTCCTTGTTTTGGCATCTGTGTTAATTACACCGTGGCTTCCCATTGCCATCCCTTATTTCGGATGTGCTGGGGTCGCTGGTGCCTTTACAGGCTAGCCAGCTATCTTCACCCATGCAAAAGCGGGTCATAAGGCTTGTTAAGGCTGCCATTGTCCTTGGCTTTTCTTGGCCGAGGTGTCTGGCGAGCCATCGTTGCGGATGCTGTGTTTGAATGCTGCTAAGGCTTCGGCGTCTAGACAATCGACAATTTGATTCTTCTTAGTGAGGAATCTGTTCCAAAGCTTGCGGGCAGACTCTCCGGGTTGTTGGATTATGTGACTTAGATCGTCCGCATCCGGAGGCCGGACATAAGTCCCTTGAAAATTGGCCCTGAAAGCATCCTCGAGTTCCTCCCAACTCCCAATTGAATTTTCGGGGAGGCTTTTCAACCAGTGTCGAGCTGGTCCCCTGGGTCTGTCGTGGTAACCACTACGGAAAGGGACGATATCGAAGATTAACTCTTCCCTTCGGAAGTTGTCTGGAGATCTGAAGACCACTTCCAATGTTATAGAGCCCGTACAGCGGGCCTCTACTCCAGGAATTACACCTTTAAAGGTGGTTTTGGTGGGCTTGATCCTTGAGGGGTCGATGCCCATTTTGAGCACTGCGTCCTGATAAAGCAGGTTCAGGCTGCTGCCGCCATCCGTAAGGACTTGCGTGAGGTGGAATCTATCGATGATTGGGTCTAAGACCAATGCAGCTGAGCCATCATGACGGATGCTAGTAGGATGATCCCTACAATCAAAGGTGATCGGACAAGCTGACCATGGGTTGAACTTGGGGGCGACTGGCTCCATCGCGTAGACGTCCCGTAGTGCTCGCTTCCGTTCCCTCTTGGGGATATGAGTGACGTAGATCATGTTGACCGTTTTCACCTAGGGGGGGGGATTTCTTTTGTCCCCCCGTGTTCAGACGTCGGGGCTCCTCGTCATCGTCATTGTGCAGCCCCTTGTCCTTCTTTTCGGCATTTATTTTGCCGGCCTGTTTGAATACCCAGCAGTCTCTGTTGGTGCGGTTAGCTGGCTTGTCCGGGGTGCCATGAATTTGGCACGAGCGCTCTAGTATACGGTCCAGAATGGACGGTCCCTGATTGTTTCTTTTGAACGGCTTCTTCCGCTGCCCGGACTTGGATCCGCTGAATCTGGCGTTTACTGCCGTGTCTTCAGTGTTGTCGCCGTTGTTCCGTCGGTTATGTCTGTTGCGTCGTGGCTTGCCGTTACTGTCGTGGACATCCGAAGTGCCGGAATGTGGCGTGGTGCCGCTGCGAGCCAACCAGCTGTCCTCGCCCGCGCAAAAGCGGGTCATTAATGTTGTGAGGGCTGTCATGGACTTGGGTTTTTCCTGGCCGAGGTGTCGAGCGAGCCACTCGTCATAGATATTATGCTTAAAAACCGCCAGGGCTTCGGCGTCCGGATAGTCGACTATTTGGTTCTTTTTAGTTAGGAACCGGGTCCAGAATTTCTGGGCTGACTCTCCGGGCTGTTGAGTAATGTGGCTCAAGTCATCGGTGTCCGGTGGTCGCACATATGTGCCCTGGAAGTTGTCGAGGAATGCGTCTTCCAGGTTTTCCCAACTGCCAATGGAATTTGCTGGCAGGCTGTTTAGCCAGTGCCGGCTGGTCCTTTGAGCTTAAGGGGAAGATACTTGATGGCATGTAGATCGTCTCCGTGGGACATGTGAATGTGGAGAAGGAAATCTTCGATCCACACTGCAGGATCTGTTGTGCCATCGTATGATTCGATGTTTACGGGTTTGAACCCTTCTGGGAATTCATGATCTATCAGTTCGTCAGTGAAGCAGAGGGGGTGTGCGGCGCCTCTGTGCCGGGCTATGTGGCTATATAGTTCGAATTGGTCTGGGTTGTTGTGTTCGGCCCTGCCGTACTTGTTGATAGTGTATCTGGCGTGACGGTCATCATCGTGCGCTCGGGCGGGCCCCTGCGACCCGTAAATCGATCTTGGTTGTCCTGCTTTGTTTTCCACTATATCTTGCAGGTCTTGCATGTTGCCCCGGGCCGTAGTGTATTGGCGTGGGAGTGCGGGCTGGTATTCGGGCTGATATCCCGTTTTATCCCGGCCACGGGGTGGCCGGTCAGCCGTTTGGCACTCGAGTCCGTATTCCTTGGCTGCCAGGACTTCAGTCCATCTATCTGTGAGCAGGTCTTGATCAGCTTGGAGTTGCTGCTCCTTCTTCTTCAGGCTCCTCGCAGTGGCAATAAGATGGCGCTTGAAGCGCTCCTGCTCCACGGGATCCACGGGCACGCCGAACTCGTCGTCGCCGAGGCTAATCTCGTCTTCGGAGGGGTGGCATATAGTTGTCCTCCTTCGAATATCCGTCAGTCGCCTATTCGTCTGGGCCGACCTGCTCATCTTCCTGTTTGGCATGCTCGAAGGCGGTCTGGTCAGGGTTGTATTCCTCTTCGGCACCCTCCGGATTGCTTTCATCTCCTGGGCCAGTATTGCTGTGGCGGGGCTTGGAGCGGCGCCGACGACGCCCATGCTTTGCTTTTCTCCCTGAGGGGTTATCCTCCGTTGCCTCGTCGCCATTGGTTTCCTTCGGAGTGTCCACCATGTATATATTGTATGAGGAGGTGGCTGTCCATCGCCCTGTCAGCGATGGCTCCTGTACTTCTCCTGCATCATCGTCCAAACCGTCGATGTCTTCGGAGTCGAAGTCAAGCACGTCGGTTAAATCATCGACCGTGGCAATGAAGTGGGTGGTGGGTGGGTGGTGAATTCCTTTGTCGCCTGCTTCCCACTCAAGCCGGACATAGTTCGGCCCAGAGCCTCCTGACAACGAGAGAGACTTTAATTAGTTCAGCATTTCTCCAAAGGGCGAGTGCTGGAAGATATCCGCAGCGGTACACTCCATTACCGGAGCCCAACCTGGCTCGACTGGCTCGAGGGTGTGCGGACCGGAACCAACAACCGGATACGAGTCCGGGGCCCCGGGGTTACAGGCTTCCACAGAGGTGAGACATGTATTCGGCTCCACCGCCGATGAGTGTGCGGCCTGCGGGGCGGGGTCCACCCCTCCGTCCTTAGGCAACGCAACCTGCTCCGGGTTTAGATCTGAGACTTTTACTGAAGGGGTGATATCCCGAGCATCGTCCGACGGCAGGTCTAAGCCGTGCTCATCCTGACTGTTCGGTGCTCTTGGCGCAGGCCCAAATCCGTCGAAGATCAAGTCTCCGCGAATATCCGCCGTGTAGTTCAAGTTTCCGGACCTGACCTGGTGGCCAGGGGCGTAGCTGTCGATCTGCTCCAGATGGCCAAGCAAATTGGCCTGCAGTGCGAAGCCGTCGAACACGAAGATCTGTCCGGGGAAAAAAGTCTCCCCCTAGACCATGTTGTTGACGATTGAAGGCACCATCAAGCCTTGTAGCGACGACACAGAGGAACTCTCAATGAAAGCACCAATGTCGGTGTCAAACCCGGTGGATCTCGGGTAGGGGGTCCAGATCTATGCGTCTAGGCTGATGGTAACACGAAGCGAGGGACACAATGTTTACCCAGGTTCGGGCCCTCTCGATGGAGGTAAAATCCTACTTCCTGCTTGATTAATATTGAAGATATGAGTAGTACAAGAGTAGATCTACCACGAGATCGTAGAGGCTAAACCCTAAGAGCTAGCCTATGATGGTATGGTTGTAATTGTGATCGGCCTTCTAAGGTCCAACCTCTCTGGTTTATATAGACATCGGAGAGGGCTAGGGTTTACACGGAGTCGGTCACAAGGAAGGAAACACAATATCCGGATCGCCAAGTTTGCCTTCCACGCAAAGGAGAGTCCCATCTGGAGACGGGCCGGAGTCTTGAGTCTTGTATCTTCACGCTTCAATAGTCCGGACGATGTATACAATCCGGCTGTCCGGATACCCCCTAATCCAAGACTCCCTCAGGGTCCCTTCATCACTGATAAAGTTCTCACCGGAGGAGTGTACCGTCTGCACAATGCATCTGATAACAGACTCGAGCCAAACCCATGGAACGCGGCCAGACTCCGAAGATTCTACGCCTAGCGCAGAACTCAGTGTTCGTCTCCTTACCTCCGCTTCTTCAATTATGTTCTCTTTCTTCCTTTCTCGCCCTCTTTTTCCTTTTCGCATACAGCCTTAAAAACTGTACGTATGCTCTGATCGCTCCGGCCGCACTATGCGTGCACACTATACTTGGGGGCTTCCTATACGGAAGTTAAATATAACTACTTTAATGGCTTTCTGCCAGCCACATATGCGTTTTCTTTCCATATCTGCCTTTTATTCAGCATTATATGCATCGATATGACTTAAGTCTTGGCCATGATGGGTTGTCTGGCTCTTGTGTTTATGCCCTACGTTCCCGTTAATTCGGCTAGGGCATAAGGGGAGGACCTCTGCGATTGTTACTGCCGGTTTAGACGGATGTGTACCTCAGACTGGGTGAAGCCGAAAGCTAGCGTTCTTAAGGGAATATTCGGTCAGTGAACAAAAGACGTTTTCATTTATTACAACGTGAATCCCTAGATGATTTGTTTCCTGCGCTTCTATTCGCAGTTCGGACATGCACATCGATGCATGCATACCCAGAGAAAGGAACCCCTAACGGAAATATTCTCTCTGGAAGATGTTTCTTACTATCCATGTAATATAACATAACTAGTTGGGTACTTTTCTGTTCACGCACTTATGACCTCTACGCCTGGTTTCCATGCATGCCCCGGTTTTACATAACTGAGTGGCTATTCGGATACACTTCGGACTGCCGGGTTCGGGGGCTGAAGCGGAAAGGTCCGCCATGACAAATGATTTTCAATCCGGCTAGGGACTACATAGGTCCATTTAATTACATAGTCACTTCGACTGGCTATATTCTTCCTCTATACCATCCAACAGACTGTCTAGCCTACAATCCTGTTGGGAATACTTCGCGGCTAATGCTACTTGGTCATATACCAGACTAACAGGTATCTCTCGCCCATCTGACCCCACCGGTCCGACTTCGGCCATATGGTTCGGGTCAGCCTTGGCGTATCGCGTCTTCACCATGGCCCAAGCTTCCCTCGCACCTTGTCGGCAAGTTGATATCTTCCATAAATGGAACCGCCGCTGTGGTCCTTTGAGCATCTCTACAAGCTCGCTCATGCCTCCTAGTAAGGAAGAAGATGGCCACAAGGCCTGGGCAATACCATGCATCACCTGCCGAGCTCGCTCGTGCAGTTGTGACAGATCTTGCAGCAAATCACCTGCGGATTCGGGCATCTCCTCTCCAGGACGGCCCGTCAGCATACCTGCAGACACAACTCTGTTAATTCATTTCCTCGCCGAACTGTTTCGCAGCTCGTTTAAAGCACTTACTATAAATGCCGCGTCGAAGCCTCGTGTTCTCCTTCACGGAGTCAGCAAGCTGAGCCCGAACATCTGCCAGTTCGATGCTCAGTCGAATATTGGCATCCTAGAGATTATTTTTCCCTTGAATAGCCTGCGTCAGCACACGCTCGCCTGCCTTCAGCTGACTTCATAGATGCGACTCAATGTCTCCCACAGTCTTTGAATTCTCTCCGGGATTGTCTACATAATCTTTTGTTAGATTTATAAACCATGCCGAATAAATAACTGGTACCCATCCTTGCATATTCCGTTATGAAGGCAAGTATTACCAGAAGAGGCCTTGTTGGATTCCTCTTGTTCGGTAACAGTGGCCTTCAGCTGGGTCTTACATTCCTCCAGCTCTGGAGATAAATGGGTATTCTTCTCTACAAGAACCTATGCATATAATGATCCTTAAATCAGTTGTGCCAACTGTTTCAAGTCTTAGGGGCTACTACTACACATACTTATTAAATTTTCTTACCCATATATCCTTCACATACTGGTCCGTTGCTCTGGCAAGTCCATCTTGAGCAGCGCTGATATATGTGTCTCCGGAGTTGAAGGCATTAAACACCTCTTCGAAAAAAATACCACCACAGAGAACGGCCCGTCGGCGCCGGTGATTCATGTCACTCTCCACTTCTGAATTTGTGGCGGAAAGCCTATCCGCATCCTTTGCATGAGGACAGTTCGGCATTGTCCCCACATCAGCCTCCACCCATGAGTCCGGATCAGGAATCCGGCTGCTTGAGGCGTGGCCGGTAGGGTCCCCGGATATAGTCCGGCGACTACTCTTTCTGCCAGGACATAATTAATACTGTCATATCTCGGCAAAGATAATCATGGAGCAAGTTTAATTTGTACCTCTGCGCCAGCGTCTCAACCCTAACTACCTTCCTTTTAAGCCTGCCTTGTCCGGGCGCCCCTTGCTGATGAGCCCCCGCTGGTTCCACGCGGCGTCCTGATGGCCGTTTATATAAAGATGCAACATGTGTGCATAAGATATGGCATCGCGAAGGAATCCTTTTCGGAAGTTAGGGCCCCGGCTTTACTTACATGTGACACAGGAAGCAGTCCGGGATAATCTGCGATGATGGCCACTAAAGAGCCGTCACAGCCTGCCTGATAGAATGTCCCATTGACAAACTCCACGGATATGTCCGGATCTTCTTCAAGTCCGGGGTCAAGGGCCCGGCCAGGATCCTCTGGCTGCGAAGATGGGTTGTTGAACCCTTCCACGACCTTTTTTAGTTCCTGCTTTGAAATAGCAAGGTAAATGGTTGTGACGAAGGAGGCAAGAATGGACAGAGTTGAGTAAAGGGCGACAACTTACCCAGCTTGGGGGGTTGTACATGGAAAATCCATCCCGCGGTTTAATGCGGAGAAACTCCTCTTCCTCTCCTTTATACAAGTCGGACAATATTCTCGCCAGAGTGGTGGCGGAGTCCGGACCTTTACGACCGCAGTGGGAGGCGTTGTCTTCTCCATTGAAGTGCCACATGGATTTCCCCCTATATTGAAGTGGTTGCACTCCCCGTATTATGCATATTGACATAACTCGGTTATCGTCAGTCCTGATTTGGCCAGGATTTTTATCCTGCCCATCAGATCGAAGACTTCTCTGTTGTCTTCCTCCTGGGGGCTCCTAGGGCGCCAACTTTGGCGTTTCTTTAGTGGAGTATTGGTAAACACAGGAAGGCCTGTCCAGACTAGATCCGGAAGGGGAATGTCGTCAACATAAAACCACTCCGAAGGCCAGTCTTCGGACGCCTTCTTTGGAGTACCGGACAGGTATCCGGTCTGGGCGATGCGCCATATTTCGGCTCCGCCCACTTGATATATGGATCCCTCCTGGTTGCGGGGGACGAGGCAGAATAACCTCTTCCATAACTCGAAATGAGCTTCACAGCCCAGAAATAGCTCGGAAAGGGCAACGTAACCCGCGATGTGCAGTATGGAGGCGGGGGTAAAGTTGTGCAGTTGGAGGCCGTAGAACTCCAGGAGCCCGCGGAGGAATGGGTGGATTGGAAACCCGACTCCTCTTAGCAGATATGGGACAAGGCATACCCGCTCCCCCCGAGATGGGTTAGGAAATCTCTCAACTTTTTCCCCGCCATTGTAGGTGGCTAGTCCGGATCAAACGGGGACAATGTATGCGGGTGGAAGGAACCCTTGGGTCTGGAGCTCTACTAGGAGGCTGTGAGGGACGGCACACTTTTCCCAATCCCCTGGCTTCTAGCTAAGGGAGCGAGAGGAAGAGTCGCGGCGACCGGCCATGATGGGATGGTCTTTTCCGAACGCGCTCTGCGGAATGCTTGCTCGGCAGAGGATGGTGTGATTTGGATCTGAGGATCCCCGTCTCTTTAAATAGATGGTTCGCATACAGGGTTAGGGTGGCGAATGTAAAAGATGCCCTAGCTCCTCGTATTCGCTCGACACGTGGAGATGGTCATTATTGAAGCACAGAGGCCGAGGAGTTCAACATTAATGGGAGGCCGGACACTGTTCGCTACAACGGGTACTCTGGATTTGAAGAAGAACCCTCCTTGCAATGTCGAAGACAATATGCATGCCGGACTCATCGTCATTGAAGCCTGGTTCGGGGGCTACTGACGGAGTCCTGGATAAGGGGGTATCCGGACAGCCGGACTATATGCTTTGGCCGGACTGTTGGACTACGAAGATACAAGATTGAAGACTTCGTCCTGTGTCCGGATGGGACTCTCCTTTGCACGGAAGGCAAGCTTGGCGATTCGGATAATAGATCTCCTTATCTGTAACCGACTCTGTGTAACCCTAGCCCCCCTCTGGTGTCTATATAAACTGGAGGGTTTAGTCCATAGGATAACAACAATCATAATCATAGGCGAGCTTCTAGGGTTTAGCCTCTACGATCTTGTGGTAGATCAACTCTTGTAATACTCATATCATCAAGATCAATCAAGTAGGAAGTAGGGTATTACCTTCATCAAGAGGGCCCGAACCTGGGTAAACATCGTGTCCCCAGTCTCCTGTTAGCATTAGCCTTACACGCACAGTTCGGGACCCCCTACCCGAGATCCGCCAGTTTTGATACCGACAACACCACCTTTAGTATTTCTGATGCCAATTACTCATATAAAAAAGGTTGCACGACTATCCTTCTTGTCGAGTACTAAATTCATAGTACAACCTGACTTGCTTCTAGGGTATAGCATGTTTCAAAACCATGCCCATAGCAGCATTAGACCCTGTATATGCCCCATACCTTTGACTGACAATTTCCCGTTGGTCGGGTACGTAGTTGATTTTATCATTACTGTTGTGAAGATTGCATACTGATGTAGTCTTGATGCTGATAATCAAGCCAGTATATCATTTGTATTCAGGCTGGTCATTCCCAATACAATGCAGTCGACTGAGAATTCCATAATATTTAGCTGAGCTTCCAAGTATTTGAATTCCATGCTGATTCTTCGAATCTGATGTCAGTTGACGAGCAGCTTTAATAAGGGGAATTAATGCAACACCAAGGGCCCAAAGAAAGAAGGCAAAAGAAACAATAAAAACAACAACACACAAGGCAAACAAACAATATTATATTCAAGCAATAGCACATATTACTGCTACTCACAACAATAATATGCATGCACACAATTCCCGTGGAAACTCTGGTACTGCGATTTATTATGCTATGGCGGTGTGCATGAAAGTGAATCCATGTGTGGAAAAAGGTTGGTGTAAACAAAGCTACCCTGAATGCTGACTTAACACCGATTACATATGAATGGGTTTAGGGGCGAGGACGAACTTGGTGATCAAGTAGCAAGACACGGATGTCACGACCACATCATCATCAAGCGGACGAATGGGAACCATACTCTCCTAGAGAATGGTGGTAGAGTAGGATAGCAATGAAAAACGGGGCTTGCTGGCATTGCCCTTTTCTGATTAACAAAGATCAGTAAGCGTTACCAACTTGGAGAGTAGGAGGGGCATGAAAGAAACATGTCTATCACAGAAACGATAGGGATGGCCGGCGGAAAGATGTCAATACTATACCCGCAAATGGTTTCTGGAACACTTGGTATCTCGGCATCACTCCGCTGGAATACAGATGACGTCGAACACCGAAAAACAGGTATGCAAAGAATAAGGGTGCAGGTAGTGGATCGAGACTTATGCCACCTACACTCATAGAATCAATCATTATCGACAAGATAATAAGTCTATATGCATGCTATGCGACAAACAAATGAAACAATCAAATGCAGCATACTGACAAGACTCTATACTACCATTTTCAAATGTTCACGCGGACTAGGGCGTCCTACAGCCATACATGCTCTGATACCAACCGTTGAGAAATCCCGGCTCAGAGATACCGGAACACCCCATATTCTAGCCCAAAGATCAAGTCTTCTAGAATACGACACTACTTGGCATAGAACAAATCAGCTCTTTATTACAATCTATATGGATACAAGGGTTCCGACATAACATGGAATTACATCGGCATGGTGACACTACGCCTGCTCAGGTTGCTCCATGCTAGTAGCCAAACAACTTGTAGTAGTGGAATATCCTCTAGTAGCAAAATAATGACGACAATGATGGATTCCACTCGGCAGGGACTCTGGCTGGAACACTTATGCTAGCTCGCCAACAAGGGATCCACGACAAACAAGTAAGCTGACAAAGCATGACCTGCAAACTGGCACGGCACGCTAGGTCAGTACATTGAATGTACTTGCAAGCTCACAACAACCAAGGTAGTCAAGACAAACAATAATATGGCATTTACAGGTTACTTAGCAATGATGAGCATGATACTACCAGAACAACATGGCATGTACAAGGTAAACATGATACAACTAGAACAAGATCAACATGGCATGAACATATTACTCGAGAAATGAACAATGATGATACTATCATGCAACATGCTTACAAATATCACTTACTCTATTCGGGGTTACCTCGTAACCACCAAATATATGCCACTCTTAGTTACCATCGTGGTCAGGGGATCACTTCACCTCATCATTATCAAGAATACCATTTGGATCCTCACAAGATCACCTCATCATTATCAAGAATACCATCATGATCCTCCCGTGACCATATAAAGATCAACCAACTTCTTTTTCATCAAACCGGGGTTGTTATTAAGTCAGGTTATTATTACTTTTCACTCATAGTGTGACCTACTACGAACTGGGCCCTTATCCACGGGAACGGCTTGATAGATTAAACACACTCAACAGAGGTTAGCACACTGTACCCACACCACGGAACCCAAGGCCTCGCACTCCCATTCGGGTGGACCGATGGTGTTCCAACAAAACCGATCTATTGCCATGACACTCTACCGGTCACTCTGACAAACTCCCCTTTTGGGCTAAGTCATGGGTGGCCCCGATGCCACCTCGTGACATCCAACGGCCATCATCGTGGCAAAAGAAAACTGTCCCAAACGGGGACAACCCGGGTACAAGAACTACGGGCACACAAGGCTATCACCGCCTACCGGGCCAGGGCAGCGCACGTGCATAACCTTCCCTAGTTGGAGGCACCGGCGAGGGGCATGACAGTAGACCCAGTTAGGAGCCCCCATAAAGCAAGTGTGATTGCACTGGTCAGCTTGATTTCGACGGCACTATGACTCAGCCAACAGGTGTTCAAGTTCAATTAAAGTCCGGTTAAACTTGAATGAAAACGATGTTGAGCCATTCAAAATAACATCATGAACTGACCATAATAACAACATGAACATGGATGGGAAAGCATAATCATTCAACATATTGACAATAATAAAGCATTAATATTGATGAGCATGACATGATGATGGACATGAACAACATAGTATAACCAGGTCACGTAAGAGCATAGCATGATCATTAGCATCAAAATAATTATATGATTGGAGTATAACATGAGCATAAGCAAGTATACATCTACTCAACTAGATGCAAACGATCATTGCACAAGCATAAGCATGCAAACACGAGTATGGATAAATCATTCATGGAATAATAGCATGCACAACTTATTTAAATATTCAAGTTGAAAACCATGGCTACTGCAGATCCGTCATGCAATTGGCTATCGTGGCTTGCCTGGGAATGAAGAGGTCACCGGGAAGAAATGCAGAAGGATCACAGAAAGATTCACACGAAATAGATCTCTCCTGAGGGGGCTAGATAAAGGCAAGGGCAAAATGGTCATTTTCACAGTGGGACCACCTAGTGAAAATGATACCAATGGAGAGAGCTCGACGAGATGAAGAAGTAGGCTTTGGAATCACCTCATTTGGAGTCTCAGTTGAAAAGATACGGTCGTTTAAAGCTCAGGGACCAATCTGGAACAAAAGTATTCACAAACAGGTCCTTGGCTGATTAAATAGAACGTGTCTTTCTAGTGAATACACTTTCTTACGAAGAAAGTGTATTTTGGGTCGAAGTAGGCCGGAAGTGCGTTTTCGGTGGAGGAAAACGTATGCTGGAGAATACACTTTCACTTATCCACATTGGTAGTGGCGCGGCCGGGCGCCTTGGACGCTGACTGGTGGGGCCCGTCTCCTTCTCTCTCTTCCCTTCTCTTCCTTCTTCTCCACCCCGACAACGCGTAGAGGCAGTGGCAAGGCCGATCGCCCGGTGAGGATTCCGGCCGACTCTGGCCGTCAAATGGGACGACGCGACCACCAGAGAACTTAGGATATCGTCGTGCATCCGTTCCTGGGAGGAACACATGTCGGAGTTGTCCGGAGCGATGGCGGGGAAGAAGGAGGCAGACGAGGCTGTCGGTCGGACTCGGGGACGGGGACGGTGGCCTCCTGGAGATGTAGCAAGGGGATAGCGCGGCTCGCGGAGGTCGAGGGGGCGCTTTGGTGGAGGAAAGATGAGTGGATGAGCTCGGCCTTGCTCGAATCTGTTGAGTATAATGTTTATTAGGAAAGACGAGATAGACTAGGATTTGTTCTGGCTTGTCTTGTACTCCAAGTAGATCATTGTACTCCTATATATATGCCCACGAGGCTCAATCAATACAACGAATTATTCCACCAATCCTCTCTCTTCCCTTCTAACATGGTATCTATCGCAAGTCGATCCTAAACCCTAGCCGTCGTCGCTTCCGCACTTGCGCGCCGCCCCCGGGGCGGTCGGCCTCCATGACCGCCGCTGGGGGCCACGCCGTCCGTACCTAGGCTTCATCCGCGGCCGTGTTGGCCGGCTGCCCTAGAGAGTCTTTTTCCCGATCCTTTGATCCGGGTTTTTCTCTCTCGCCGGTCGTTTTGATCGGCGTCTACTTTTTGGTTTTCCGATCTTTTCTTGATCGGTTTGCGCCGCCCACCACCGCCGTCGACACCTCGCGCCTCTACTCCGATATCGGCGCAACCAGCTACTTCACCGACCCGGCGGCCTCGCGTGACAGGCAGCTCTCAAGCCCGTCGTTCGCGCGCCGGCCCGCCCATCGATCTACTCCGGCCGTCACCATCCTGCTCCAACCGGGACTCCTGCATCACCCCGACCCGGCGGCCTTGCGCCATGCGGCGGCCAATCATAGCTGCCCTGCCGCCCGCCGCCGCCGGCTTCATCTTGGACTCCGCCCCCACCACGCCTCCACCGAGCGGCGTCCCTGACCTCGCGCGCGATTGGCTTGATCACCCGCTCGCCGCCGCGATCCGCCTCATCTACGCCGCGCGACCGACCTGGCACGTCAGTTACGCGCGCCTCCGCAGGTCCCATGAAGATCGTCTCCGAGTTCAGCGCGCCCCTCCGCCGATCGAGCAACGGGCTGCCGCTGCGTCGCCCCGTCGGGCCGCAGCGCCGCCGCCCCGTGATTCTTCTCCCGGCTGCACCGACACGTGTCACTGCTGCGTCGCCCCTTCGGGCCGTAGTGCCGTGGCCCACGGTCTACCGCCACCCCATGGCCGTCCGCTCCAGGCCGTCCCCGTGGCTGCACTGACCCTCACGCCACTGCTGCGTCGCCCCGTCGGGCCGTAGCGAGCATGGCACGCGGTCCACGCCGCCGTCTCGAGGCCGTCCACGCGGTTGCACCACCCCGCGCTCCACCGTTGTGCCGCCCCTTCGGGCTATAGCACCGCGGCCCGCAGTCCCTGTGACCGTCCCGAGGTCTTCCGTTGTCACCCCGACCTTCCCGCCGCCGCTATGTCGCCCCTTCGGGCCGTAGCGCCGTGGCCAGCGGTCCACCGCTGTCCGCGCGCGTCGACTTCCTGTGGCATGCGCCGCAACACCTCCTTTGGTGCGGGAACACCACCGTCCACACCGGTCTTCGTCATGATGTCAGGTTCTTCGCCTACTTCGAGCACCGCCGCCGCGCTCCTAACCTAGCCGCCGCCGCCGCCGTCAGGCTGCCGCCACCGCTCTTCTTTTGTAGCCGCCGCCGCTACCCCCGTAGCCGCCGCAGCCGCCCGTCCACCTACTTCAACACCACTATGCCCACGACTAACTCGGCGCCTCCTTGCGCCCGCGGCTCCACGAAGACTTTCTCGACACCAGCTACCCCGACTCGACATCGACCACGGCATTCTTCGCACGACTACCTCGACCACGGCTCCACCACCCATGCTCTCGGCTACCTCGACAAACGGCACAAAGGGCTATCGCTTTGCTTGAGAAACCTCGTCGGTTGCCACTCAAGCCACGACTCCGCGATGCGTCGACCGTTACGACTATGGGGGGGTGTCCGTCGGCTTGCCTTCGGATTCTTCTCCAGTCTCACTGTCTGCGTCGCTACCGTTGTGACTGCGGGGGGATGTTGAGTATAATGTTTATTAGGAAAGACGAGATAGACTAGGATTCGTTCTGGCTTGTCTTGTACTCCAAGTAGATCATTGTACTCCTATATATATGCCCATGAGGCTCAAGCAATACAACGAATTATTCCACCAATCCTCTCTCTTCCCTTCTAACAGAATCGAAGGGTACAGGGGCGGCGGCCATGGCGATAGTGGAGGGAAACGGGAGCTCCTCAAGCTCGATGCAGTGGTTGGGCTGGGCTCTGGGAGGATGAGGAGGCCACTGGTGAGCTCAAAGAAGTGCGAGGATGCTTAAATAAGTAGGGCGACCGGGGGGCGAGCTCGGCCGCGGGACACATTGACGTCGCTGAAGCCGCGGATGCGTGGGCATGTGAGCTTGCTCGACGGTAGGCGACGAGGGGGCAACAAGGGAGGGTTCACGGCGGCAGAGAGGGCCAAGGGGCACGAGGAAGAATACGCCGTGGCGAACAGAGACGAAACGACAATAGTGCTCCCGTGGGCGCGTGACGACGAGCTCAGATGAGCGAGCTACAGGAGGGGGAGGAGTCCAGGGTGAAGGCGACAACAAGGGGGAGCTGGGGTATACGCTCGGGCGCGCGGAATCGACGAGCAGGAGAGGGGCCAGAGCAAGAAACCAATCAGCTCGCGTCCGAGGCATGCCAGAGCGGCGATGACCGCATGAACTTGACGATTACCCATGCTCGGGAAGGCAAACCTTGTGTGGGCGATTAGCCATACGCTATATAGTGTCAAGAAGCAAATAAACAATACTCCCTCTGTTTCAATTTATAGTGTGCATAGTTGCTAGCTCTTATACCAATGCAATGAGCCGGAGCTGTACTTTGTACCAAAATGACCCTGCATGCACTTTCTGCCCACACTCATGTGCAAGCACTGCTGTGTGTCCCTGGTTTCCATGCAAGGGGTAACTTGTCCAAACCAGCATGCACGCACTACATTTCGGAATGTGAGCAAAAAATCTATGCGCACTATAAAAGGGAATGGAGGGAGTAACAGTAACACATGAGATGACTGGACCTAGCTGGGAGACAAAGCAATAGCAAAGTGTTTGTTGTGAACTAGGGAAGATGTACTTGGTGAAGGATGTGATATTTTGCGGAGAGTGATTATATACTAAGGTGATTCTCTCTGCAAATTTTCAGCTCAAAGTAAAGAAGTTAGCTAGCAGTTCCTTTTTAACAGCAAAATGGGTCTAGAAACTAGATCATGATGGTGCACTCACATGGAGTGTTGAAATGGGATGAAATTTGGCAAAGGATGATCATTTGGGCATATAAAGTTGTTGTAAAAATTTCATACCAAATGGACTTGCCAAAATGGTATTTCACAAACATCCTCTCTGTCCAGAAACTTGGAATAATATTAGTGAGAAATTGGATTGTTGAAATGATCCCAAATTTGGTGGAGAGATGTTATTTGGGTAGGAGCATGATCTGGTAATTTTTCAGAATTAATGAATCATTATAAATTATACTTGCTTCACAACCTGAAAATATTAACAGAATCAAAGATTTGAAGCTGTGCTCAAATAGATGATTAGATGGAGCTAAAAATTGCAGGAGGGTAATGATATGAGCAAATGAATAGTCATGCAAAATCTCAACTCGTTTGGATACTCCTAGCTAGTAGTTCCTTCACAATGGCTTCTGTCTGACAGTAACTTTGAAAAATCACTGAGGAAGGTTGGCTAGGCAAATGAAGTTGAATTTTGGCATGGAGAAATGATTTGTATGGGAAAGGATGCCCAAAACGTTTGAGGTCAGTCAGAGGGATATAAATGACACTTCCTTCACAAAGTGCCATTTAGGGCAGAATAGGAAAAGGATTATTTTTGAACATGGCAAGGAAAAGTTTTGCCATATTTGATGAAGACATGACCCAAACAATTTATGAGAATTATTTGGGATTTTTAGAGGGACAGAAAAATAGGTTGCTTCACCACCTAAGGCAATTAGGGTTATTCCTTAAATAGAAAAGGATATTCCCAATAAAGAAATAATGGGATTTGGGCTAGGATGAAAATGTCATGACCTAGGGATGGTTTTGAGGATGACAAGCCACCAGGGAGAGGAAATCAAAGGTGATCTCTCAGGTTTCAAGACCACACAGCCGCAGACAAGCAATTCAAATCAAAAACCCAAAGAAAACAGAAGAAAAAGAAATGGGCCAAAAACAGGATGTGACAAGATACTATGACCAGACCTTCATCTTGATTATTAATGCCTTCTTCGTTTATTCTCCATCTACATGTGCAATTCATTATTTTCCTAGAGATGTCTATATAACCGTATCATCCATTGTTTTTCTGCTATGTAAATAACACTAACCTTGGCTTTGGCGGTGGTGGTGCAGGATTCATCGCCCGCCAAACAGAGCACCCGAGGAGAAGAGGAGAATGCTCTGAAGAGAGGAAATATATGTTTTTTTGTTTTGTTTTAAGAGCAAGATAGGAGTTGATATGTAGTCCCCTGACTTCTATACTGATACACAACACTTCACAAAAGAGTATATATCAACATCGTATGCTACAAAAAAGCAAAGTAATCTCTTTTAGTTCTTGGTTCAAATTCGTCTTCGCGCCAAATGGCGTGACATGTCATCTAGTGTTATGTAAATGCAAAGTTTTAGTTGTAGTTGTTTTTGAAGAGCATTGATCCCATGAAGAGCTGAGGAACTGGTCTTTTGACCCTTATAGAGGTTTATTGGAATGTAACTACAAGTCATTTTAGATCCCAACCAAAAGTGGAAGGTGTCAAAGCAAGAATTAAAGTGCATGAGAATAGTAACTAAGAGTAAGAGAGTACCAATAATGGTCGAAAATGCAACAGGGCTAAATGCGCTCTCATAGAGTCTATATCACCTCTAGTATTTATGATACATAACTATGCATAAACATAACCTTCAGTTTAGATATGCAATATGTCATATGTGTGTTGTGTTGCAAGAGCCAATGATACCCTAGGCTACCTTTGCGGAAAAAGGCAGGGACTATCTACATCTGAAACTGATTGAAGGTAATCAAGCACCATGTATGGATCAACCAACCCCGATCCTAAGAGGAACATGCTCAACGGGAGAAGCGCTCTAGTCATGGGCGACAAAGAACAACCATAGTCATTTGGAGAATCATGGACAGAGGAGCGGGCGTGGAATCCCGAATTTGTCGTGCGAGTTTCACCACTACCGCCCATCAGGGGGCATTTGTCAGCGTTCTGGATATGGGGGTATCCAGCCCTGCATGCCTGCGGCCCACCACGTGGCTCCATCGACGGCCTGGTACGGCCCAGCTTCAACATCAATAGCTCAAGACCCTCGCGTGGGGCCAAGCCTCGCGAGGCGGACGATGCCAAGACCCCCGAGGGGATCGGCCTCCTCAGGCTGGCTCCCGAGGGGCAGAGAGTTCTATGCAAGGTTTACCTCACCAGGCTCATCTGACGTGAGCCATGACGCCCAAGGCCAGGCGGGCGCCAGGCGGGCACAGAGAGCAGGTTTCCTCTTCGGTGCAAAGGAGGCAAGTCACATGCGCATAATCCCATGGAATAAGCCAAAGGTTTCCATTCTAGTGCAACAATACCAAGACCGCCAGGACGGTAGGACGGAAGTCATCACAGAGCCCACCACAGCGTCACGACCAGAGGCTTTTCGTAGGAAAAGACTACTTTTGTCATGATAAGCTAAACTGCTTGTCCCCTTTCAAATCTGGCCGTTGTGGGATCCCTTCCCGCCAACATTTGGGAAGATGACCAAGGCCACTATAAATAGGGCTTAGCCACCGCCATAGAGGGGCATCTCATCTAGTCTAGGCGAATCCAGTTCGCATCCCCTCAGCTGATGCGAGCTCAAGAACACCTTACCTCCTGAGGCCAGTTCATCCATTGTACTAGTTCGTCCTCAGCCCTCCGAGGCAATCCACCAAAACGCTGGAGTAGGGTATTACACCGCAAGGTGGCCCGAACCAGGATAAACTGGTGTGTCTCTTTGTCTCTTTGAGATCGTCACTAGGCTTAGGAGGATCGCGAGTAGGTAGGCTGGGTAGGTTGAGATCTCCGCATGCACCCCAGAGTTCGAATCTCTCAAGGGTTTGCGGAACCCATAATCCGACATTTGGCGCGCCAGGTAGGGGTGCGTCGGATCCTCTCTTTCGTCGATCGATCCACCGCCACTCCGACACCTCCATGGCTGACGCACGCCAAGCTCGCGCTGAGCGTCGGGCCACAGTCGCTGCTCGCGTCGCTCAGACGGCTCCGGTAGGTGATGGCTGCGCTCGTCGTGCTCCGTCTCTGGTGGCCAACGCCGCCACGGGCCCTGCCGGCCATTAGCAGCAAGCTTCATCGCTGCACCCATCAGTGCGTCGCGACGGGCACACCACTACTCCGTCACTGACTCCAGCAACTTTGTCCTCCCACGCGCGTCACAGCCCGGCAAGCGCACAGGCCGCTCTGCTCATGGAGCGGGAGCTCCTTTGCTACCGCCCGGTTGATGACTTCTACAAGGAGTGGCTCGAGCGGATCGCTGAGCTTGTCAACGCGGCCTGGGGCTCTGTCGCGCCTGCCCACTTCCTACCTCAGCAGCCACCCGCCACGGACGACGTGGCTCATGGGGATCCTCCACCACCTCAGGCCCAGGGCGCCATTGTCGAGCCAAGGCATGCGGCACCGCGGTGCAATCCACCTCACCCGACGCAGCTCGGGAGGATATAAGCTGCCAGGTGGTGCAACGACCTCAAGGAGAAGCGCACATACTTCTAGCACCCCCGCTCCAGGCCCGCGTGCCACCATAGGAGGTGGCAGTGCGCATGCACCAGTACTAGGTTCCGCCCCCTCGACATGCTCCAGTGGCCATGACAGGATGCCACGCGTTCACCCCGGAGCTCCGCAACGTCGTTTGGCCAAGAAAGTTCAAGCCCGACCTGCCTCCACGCTATGACGGCACCGCCGACCCTACCGAGTTGTTGCAGCTCTACGAGCTGAGCATCAAGGCGGCCATCGGCGATGAGCAGGTCATGGCAAACTGGTTCCTGATGGCCCTCAAGGATGGCACGCGTTCTTGGCTCCTGAACCTACCCGAGGGGTTGGTCTCTTCTTGGGACGAGATGCGCGGCTGCTTCATCGCCAACTTCCAGGGCACTCGCGACCGTCCGCCGGCCGCGGGTGACCTACGTCGCATCAAGCAGCAACCTGGAGAGACCCTGCAGAAGTATATCCAGTGCTTCAACAACGTTCGCCTCAAGATTCCCAAGGTGTCGGACGAGGCCATCATCTCAGCATTCACTGATGGCATCCGCGATGTCAAGATGAAGGAGGAGCTCGCCATCCATGAGGATCTCTGCACAGCTCTGGAGATGTTCAACATGGCAAACAAGTGCGCCAGGGCTGAGGAGGGGCGCTTCTCCCTCCTCGAGCTCCCCGATGCTGACCCAGAAGACAAGAAGGCCAAGTCCAAGGACGTGAAGCGCAAGGGGCCGGCCATGCTTGCGGCCGAGCTAGAGACGAAGCACGGCTGCGACCACCCTGAGTCATCCAAGAGCAACCGACCATTGTGCGTCTTCCACAACGTCCACAACCACAACACCAACGACTGTCAGGAGCTTAGGGCCCTCCGCGACGGGTGCCTCGGTCAACTCCCCGAGCATAATGATCGAGGCTACGGTCGTGGAGGTGGCCGAGGAGGAGGACACTGGGATGGACGCGACCACCATCAGGAGTGGCGCGACCAGCCTCGGGAGGACCGCTGGCAGGGCCAACCTCATGAGGGCGCCTGGAGGGAGCAGCCTTGTGAGGAGCGCCCTCAGGTCAATGCGGCTCTGCTTCCACTGCCTCCACCACCAAGAACGAACGAAGATCACCACCAGGACGAGGGGGCTGGGGGTTCCAGGAGCCTCGAGCCATCGCCTGCATCTTGGGCGGCTCACAGGCCCCAACCTCCCACCGTTTCTTCAAGCAGTTTGCACACGAGGTGAATGCAGCGCTCCCCAAGCCTGAAGCGACTCGCCCTCTCAGGTGGTCCAAGTGCGCCATCACCTTCAGCTCCTCAGACCAGCTCAAGTGCATGGCCACTACGGGGCACTTCCCATGCTCTGCTCTCCCGTCATCAGCAACGTGGTCGTCACCAAGACTCTCATCGATGGTGGAGCGGGGCTCAATGCCTGTCTATTCAGACGTTCGATAGGATCCAAGTGCCATACTACCAGCTTCACCAAACCAAGCCATTTTCAGGAGTGACCGAAAGTTCTACACATCCCATAGGGCAGGTCCGCCTCCCTGTCAACTTCGGCGAGCGTAACAACTACCGCACCGAGCTCATCGACTTCGACGTTGCCGACACCCGGCTGCCCTACAACGCCATCCTAGGGTACCCAGCGCTGGCCAAGTTCATGGCGGCTACGCACCACGGCTACAACATCCTCAAGATTCCATGGAGAGGCGGCGTCATCACGGTCGTGTGTCAAGAGAAGGATGCGATGTGCTCCCTCGAGCGCGCCTTCCAGACTGCAGCGGTCGAGAACCCTGAACAGAGGGTGGTGCCCTCCCGCCTGAGGTCACCCCTAAGACAAAGAAGCTGCAGCTGTGTTAGGGATCTCGTGAGGAAGCTTCGCCTGAGCACGCTGCACTGAGCCTAGCATCCCCGGGCGCGGCACCTTCACCCATCGCATAGGAAGGCGCGCCTAGTGCCCCCCTCAGGCTGGGCTTGGGGGCTCTCCTTGGGAGGGCCTTAGACCTAGCCAGGGTCACGAGGGAGGCGCTCGGGCAGCATGTGGAAGCGCTCTTCAAAGCACGCTTCCCAAGAGAAGGCATTAAGCGAGAAGCACCAGAAGTTCAGGAATTCATCAGCAAGGCAATCGAGGAGATTCAAGAGGCAACGGTCTGCAAGGCGATCATCGCCTGCCACGAGGCTCTGCTCACTGCCCTGGTGAGGGTAAGGAGTTCTGCGTCTGCATCAACATCCCCGGGCTAAACAGCGCCGCGTCTCGGCAGCTCATCTGGCCGTCTCGTGTCGGCCGATGCGAGGGTCCACCCCACAGCTATGTCTACATGCCTTTCGGCTTGCCTGGCGCGGCTGTGTTGTTCTAGCGCTATGATACGTCTCCGTCGTACCTATAATTTTTGATTGTTCCATGCCAATATTCTTCAACTTTCATATACTTTTGGCAACTTTTTATACTATTTCTGGAACTAACATATTGATCCATTGCCCAGTGCCAGTTCCTGTTTGTTGCATGTTTTGTATTTCATATAAAACCAATATCAAACGGAATCCAAACGGGATAAAAACGGACGGAGAATTATTTTGGAATATTTGGGATTTTCCGGAGGAAGAATCAATGCAAAACGGTGTCCGAGGTGGCCACGAGACAGGGGGGCGCCCACCCCCCTGGGCGCGCCTGGCACTCTCCTGGGCCACCCGTAAGGCGGTTGACACTCTTCTTTTGCCGCAAGAAAGCTAATTTTATGAGAAAAATCTGGGCGAAAGATTCACCCCAATCGGAGTTACAGACCTCCAAATATAAAGGAAACAGTGAAGGGGCAGAATCAGAGAACGCAGAAACAGAGAGATATATCCAATCTCGGAGGGGCTCTCGCCCCTCCCAAGCCATGGGAGCCAAGGACTAGAGGGGAAACCCTTCTTCCACCTAGGGAGGAGGTCAAGGAAGAAGAAGAAGAAGGGGGGCCTCTCTCCCCCTTGCTTCCGGTGGCGCCGGAGCGCTGCCGGGGGCCATCATCATCACTGCGATCTACACCAACACCTCCGCCGTCTTCACCAACATCTCCATCACCTTCCCCCTTCTATATTCAGAGGTCCACTCTCCCACATCCCGCTGTACCCTCTACTTGAACATGGTGATTTATGCTTCATATCGATTTCCAATGATGTGTTGCCATCCTACGATGTCTGAGTAGATTTTCATTGTCCTATTGGTGATTGATGAATTGCTATGATTGGTTTAATTTGCTTGTGGTTATGTTGCTGTCCTATTGTGCCCTCCATGTCGCGCAAGTGTGAGGGAGCACCGCTGTAGGGTGTTGCAATATGTTCATGATTCGCTTACAGTGGGTTGCTTGAGTGACAGAAGCATGAACCCGAGTAAGGGGATTGTTGCGTATGGGATAAAAGGGGACTTGATGCTTTAATGCTATGGTTGGGTTTTACCTTAATGAATCTTTAGTAGTTGCGGACGCTTGCTAGAGTTCTAATCATAAGTGCATATGATCCAAGTAGAGAAAGTATGTTAGCTTATGCCTCTCCCACATAAAACTTGATATCGGTCTAGTAACATGGTCAATTGCTTAGGGACACTTTCACAACTCCTACCACCACTTTTACACACTCTCTATATTTACTTTATTGCATCTTTATCTAAACAGCCCCTACTTTTTATTTACGTGTTCTTTATTATCTTGCAAACCTATCCTATCACACCTACAAAGTACTTCTAGTTTCATACTTGTTCTAGGTAAAGCGAACGTCAAGCGTGCGTAGAGTTGTATCGGTGGTCGATAGAACTTGAGGGAATATTTATTCTACCTTTAGCTCCTCATTGGGTTCGACACTCTTATTTATCGAAAACTGTTGCAATCCCCTATACTTGTGGGTTATCAAGACCTTTTTTGGCGCCGTTGCCGGGGAGTCATAGCGTGGGGTGAATATTCTTGTGTGTGCTTGTTTGCTTTATCACTAAGTAATTTTTATTTTCTGTTCTAAGTTGTTCTATATCTTTAGTTATGGATATGGAACACAAAATACCAAAAAAATTAGATGTACTTGGTACTCATGTAGATGGGGTAACTCCTAAAACCCCCGATTCTCATTATGTGAAAGATATTATGTACTATATTTATAATCCTGAGAAAACCCCATCCAACTTTATAATGGGAGACACGTTGGATCAACGTGAATACTTTAGGGATTATCGCTCGACACAAAAAGGGACACTATTATGGGATCAATTTATTATGTTGCATTGGTATGCTCGTCAACTATGCTTGAGATATGATTATACTTGTTGCTCTAGGATGAAGGCTCCACACCTTCCCTTTTCATGCAAATTTAATGATAATGAAACTTAGCTTCTTATGCCAATGGTAGATATGATTACTATGATGTGGAAAAAATAGAAGAAAATTTGTTGCTTTTATGGGTGCTTATGAGATTGAATCTATGTTTAAAGCATTTGATGATTTTGATGATTCAGTTTATAGACCAGAAAATCTTGCTACACTTAGATATTGCTATGAAAATTATGAATACAATTACTATATTAATGCCTTTATTGAGAAAGTCTCTGTTGTCCAAGAAGAGACTAATATTTTGCAGGAAGCTATGGAAGAAGAAATTGATGAAACTATGAGCTCATTGGATGAAAAAGATGATAAGGAGAGCGAAGAACAAAAGGAGGAAGAGTGGATTGATCACCCGTGCCCACCTTCTGATGAGAGTAATTCTTCAACTCATACATTGTTTAATTCCCCTTCGTGCTTACCGAAGGATGATTGCTATGATGATTGCTATGACCCCTTGAATTTGTTTGAAATATCCCTTTTTGATGATGCTTGCTATGATTGTGGCCAAGATGCCAATATGAATTATGCTTATGGAGATGAACTTGCTATAGTTCTTTATTTTAAACATGAAATTGTTGCTATTGCACCCATGCATGATAGTACTATTATCTTTTTGAATTCTCCCGACTACACTATATCGGAGAAGTTTGTGCTTACTAAGGATTATATTGATGGGTTGCCTTTTACCGTTGCACATGATAATTTTGATAGATATAATATGCATGTGCTTGCTGCCCCTACTTGCAATTATTATGAGAGAGGAACTACATCTCCGCCTCTTTATGTTTCCAATATGATAAAATTGCAAGAAACTGTTTATACTATGCATTGGCCTTTACTTGGTGTGCATGAATTGTTCGTTTATGACATGCCAATGCATAGGAAAAGAGTTAGACTTCGTTGTTGCTTGATATATGTTACCTTGTGCTCACTACTAAATTACAAATCATTGTTAATTAAAATTGGCTTTGATATACCTTGGGATCCGGGTGGATTCATTACTTGAGCACTATATGCCTAGCTTAATGGTTTTAAAGAAAGCGCTGCCAGGGAGACAACCCGGAAGTTTTAGAGAGTCATTTATTTCTGTTAAGTGCTTTTATATAGTTTAAAAACACAAAAATAAAAAGGGGAACCTAAAAACTTTTCAAAAAGGAAAGTGAAAGTGAGAAAGACAAGCATTGTTGAAGTGGGAGCTAGCCTTGAACTTTGTTCATGCTCACGGAAACTTTGTGAATCTTGATTACAGAAAATTTTCTTTAAAAAATAATTTCCCCTTGTATAATTCCATTGTATTATAAAAATAATGTGCCAAGGTTTGCCTTTAGGATGTTTACAATGCTTGTTGGTTTGTACGGTGCAGGACAGAAACTTTGGCTGTAGTGCGCGATTTTACATTTTTATCTGGAATGTCAAACGCTTCTGATTACTTTTGCATTGTCTTGCTGTACAAATTGTTTATATTTCCTAATTTTGGTAGAATTTTTGGGGTTCCAGAAGTATGGTGGATGTTCAGATTGCTACAGACTGTTCTGTTTTTGACAGATTCTGTTTTTGATGCATAGTTTGCTTGTTTTGACGAAACTATCAATTTATATTAGGGGATTAATCCATGAAAAATTTATATTACAGTATACACAATGCAAAAATAAAATATGAATTGGTTTGCTACAGTACTTAGAGTGGTGATTTGCTTTATTATACTAACAGATCTTACCGAGTTTTCTCTTGAAGTTTTGTGTGGATGAAGTGTCTAATATGAGGAAAAAGAAGAGAGGCAAGAGATCAAGCTTGGGGATGCCCAAGGCACCCCAAGTAAATATTCAAGGAGACTCAAGCGTCTAAGCTTGGGGATGCCCCGGAAGGCATCCCCTCTTTCTCAACAAGTATCGGTATGTTTTCGAATTCGTTTCGTTCATGTGATATGTGCAAGTCTTGGAGCGTCTTTTGCATTTAGTTTTCATTTTTCCTTTATGCACCATGCTGGTATGAGATAGTCCTTGGTTTATTTATAGAATGCTCATTGCACTTCACTTAAATCTTTTGAGTATGGCTTTATAGAATGCTTCATGTGCTTCACTTATATCATTTGAAGTTTGCATTGCATGTTTCTCTTCACATAGACAACCGCCATTTGTAGAATGCTCTTTTGCTTCACTTATAATTGTTAGAGAGTGGGCATATCTTTTGTAGAAAGAATTAAACTCTCTTGCTTCACTTATATCTATTTAGAGAGATGACATGAATTGGTCATTCACGTGGTTAGTCATAAAATCCTACATAAACTTGTAGATCACTGAATATGATATGTTTGATTCCTTGCAATAGTTTTGCGATATAAAGGTGGTGATATTAGAGTCGTGCTAGTTGAGTAATTGTGAAATTGAGAAATACTTGTGTTGAGGTTTGCAAGTCTCGTAGCATGCACGTATGGTGAACCTTTATGTAACGAAGTTGGAGCATGAGGTGCTCTTTGATTGCTTTCCTTATGAGTGGCAGTCGGGGACGAGCGATGGTCTTTTCCTACCAATCTATCCCTCTAGGGTCATGCGTAGTAGTACTTTTCTTCAAGGGTTAAGTAGACTTTTGCAATAAGTATGTGAGTTCTTTATGACTAATGTGACTCCATGGATATACGCACACTCACCCTTCCACTTTGCTAGCCTTTATTGTGTCGTACAACTTTCGCCGGTATCATGAACCCATTATTTACCTTCCTCAAAACAGCCACCATACCTACCTATTATGGCATTTCCATAGCCATTCCGAGATATATTGCCATGCAACTTTCCACCATTCCGTTTATTATGACACATTCCATCATTGTCATATTGCTCTTTGCATGATCATGTAGTTGACATCGTATTTGTGGCAAAGCCACCTCCATAATTTTTTATACATGTCACTCTTGGTTCATTGCATATCCTGGTACACGCCGGAGGCATTCATATAGAGTCATATCTTTGTTCTAGATATTGAGTTGTAAGTAAATAAAAGTGTGATGATCATCATTATTAGAGCATTGCCCCAATGAGGAAAGGATGATGGAGACAATGATTCCCCCACAAGTCGGTATGAGACTCCAGACTTTATGAAAAATAAAAGAGCCAAAGAAGCCCAAATAAAAAAAAGAGGCCAAAGAAGCCCACCAAAAAAATAAAAGAAAAAAGAAAAAAGAAAAAAGAAAATAAAAATAAAAAAATGAGAAAAAAGAGAGAAGGGGCAATGTTACTATCCTTTTACCACACTTGTTCTTCAAAGTAGCACCATGTTCTTCATAGAGAGAGTCTCCTATGCTTTCACTTTCATATACTAGTGGGAATTTTTCATTCCAGAACTTGGCTTGTATATTCCAATGATGGGCTTCCTCAAAATGCCCTAGGTCTTCATGAGCAAGCAAGTTGGATGCACACCCACTTAGTTTCTTTTGTTGAGCTTTCATATATTTATAGCTCTAGTGCATCCGTTGCATGGCAATCCCTACTCACTCATGTTGATATCTATTGATGGGCATCTCCATAGCCCGTTGATACGCCTAGTTGATGTGAGACTATCTTCTCCCTTTTTGTCCTCACAACCACCACCATATACAACCATAGTGCTATGTCCATGGCTTGCGCTCATGTATTGCGTAAGAGTTGAAAAAGCTGAAGCGCGTTAAAAAGTATGAACCAATTGCTCAGCTCGTCATCGGGGTTGTGCATGATTTGAATGCTTTGTGTGATGAAGATGGAGCATAGCCAGACTATATGATTTTGTAGGGATGAGCTTTCTTTGGCTAGGTTATTTTGATAAGTCATAATTGCTTGGTTGGTATGCTTGAAGTATTATTGTTTTTATGTCAAATGATAGACTATTGCCTTGAATTACTCGTGTCTTAATATTCATGCCATGATTAGACTTATGATCAAGATTATGCTAGGTAGCATTCCACATAATTTTTTTTTTCATTTACCTACTTGAGGACGAGCAGGAATTAAACTTGGGGATGCTGATACGTCTCCGTCGTATCTATAATTTTTTTATTGTTCCATGCCAATATTCTTCAACTTTAATATACTTTTGGCAACTTTTTATACTATTTTTTGGACTAACATATTGATCCAGTGCCCAGTGCCAGTTCCTGTTTGTTGCATGTTTTATGTTTCGCAGAAAACCAATATCAAATGGAATCCAAACAGGATAAAAATGGACGGAGAATTATTTTGGAACATTTGGGATTTTCCGGAGGAAGAATCAACGCAAAACGGTGTCTGAGGTGGCCACGAGATAGGGGGTGCGCCCACCCCCCCTGGGCGCGCCTGGCACTCTCGTGGGCCACTCGTAAGGTGGTTGATGCTCTTCCTTTGCTGCAAGAAAGCTAATTTTATGAGAAAAATGTGGGCAAAAGATTCACCCCAATCGGAGTTAGGGATCTCCAGATATAAAGGAGAGGGTGAAGGGGCAGAATCAGAGAATGCAGAAACAGAGAGATAGATCCAATCTCGGGGGGGGGGGGGCTCTCGCCCCTCCCAAGCCATGGGAGCCAAGGACCAGAGGGGAAACCCTTCTCCCACCTAGGGAGGAGGTCAAGGAAGAATAAGAATAAGGGGGCCTCTCTCCCCCTTGCTTCCGGTGGCGCCAGAGCGCTGCCGGGGGCCGTCATCATCACCGCTATCTACACCAACACTTCCGCCGTCTTCACCAACATCTCCATCACCTTCCCCCTTCTATATTCAGCGGTCCACTCCCCTGCATCCCGTTGTACCCTCTACTTGAACATGGTGCTCTATGCTTCATATTATTATCCAATGATGTGTTGCCATCCTATGATGTCTGAGTAGATTTTCGTTGTCCTATTGGTGATTTATGAATTGCTAAGATTTGTTTAATTTGCTTGTGGTTATGTTGCTGTCCTATTGTGCCCTCCGTGTCGCGCAAGCGTGAGGGAGTACCGCTATAGGGTGTTGCAATATGTTCATGATTCGCTTATAGTGGGTTGCTTGAGTGACAGAAGCATAAAACCAAGTAAGGGGATTGTTGCGTATGGGATAAAAGGGGACTTGATGCTTTAATGCTATGGTTGGGTTTTACCTTAATGAATCTTTAGTAGTTGCGGACGCTTGCTAGAGTTCTAATCATAAGTGCATATGATCCAAGTAGAGAAAGTATGTTAGCTTAGACCTCTCCCACATAAAACTTGCTATCGGTCTAGTAACATAGTCAATTGCTTAGGGACACTTTCACAACTCCTAACACCAATTTTCCACACTCGCTATATTTACTTTATTGCATATTTATCTAAACAACCCCTACTTTTTATTTATGTGTTCTTGGTAAAGCAAACGTCAAGCGTGCGTAGAGTTGTATCGGTGGTCGATAGAACTTGAGGGAATATTTATTCTACCTTTAGCTCCTCATTGGGTTCGACACTCTTACTTATCAAAAACTGTTGCGATCCCCTACACTTGTGGGTTATCACGCTGCATAAGGGACGCCCTGGCGGCTCACGAGGCCAGGCATCAGGCGATCCTAGCGGAGATGGAGGAGCACCTCCAGGAGCCTCCTGGGCCCTCTGGGCCTCCCGAGGCTTGGCACCGGAGTGGCTCGTGAAGAACGACTCCAACAACGCGCGTTTTTGGCTACCTCAACACCTCTTCAGCGACGGTGCCAGGTGACATCTCTCTAGTTCGTTCATTTTGGGGGCGCCCCTCAGGCTACATCATCCCCAGGCCGTGTGGGTCCGTCCCTACGACATGTATCCCTTTTTGCATCTACTAGAGCTAGTTTACCATCCTTTGCAAGCTACCTTTAAATTATTAATTGCCTGACCGGCGCTTCGTCGCTAAGAATGTCTCGCGCCCTTGTGATCCCGCCCGCGACCGCCTTATGATTAAGGACTGACACGACGTCTGTGCTCGAGTCCGTCCCTGCAGCGTCGCAAAACAGAAGAGGCTGAGCTCTGGCTCGCGGGCCAGTCCTCGTGTACGTCACCTCCCATGGCCCTTGGTGCCTTGTTCTTACATGAGCTAATCGTGGGTGGATAAATGAGGGCGTGCGACCTGGTGCCCCTGTGGCCACAGGAACCGCGTGCCGGTTGTTTTTCTTTAGGATCTTTGCATGAGAAGACTGGGCACGTCGTCTGTGCTCGGGTCCATCCCTAAAGCATCGATAAACCTAACGGCTAAGATCTGTCTGGCGGGCCGGCCCTGTTCACGTCACTTCTTGGGGTCGTTGGTGTCTGGCCTTCTCATGCAATAGCCTCAGGAGACTCATTCGGTGCAAGCTGCCTAACCATCTCGCAGGACTAATACAAGTGCTCCCAATCAAGACCAGGCACAACCCGCCTTGAGGTAGGGCCTCGTGAGTCCCGTGCCATCTCATGGGTGCCCATATACACCTCCTTTAGCCCTGTCGTGCAAGCCACGTGTCAGGGCGAGGCTGTACACGCCTCGGGGGCTCTCCTCAGAGGGAGCCCCCTCCCACGCACCAGTGGAAGCACCATGCTCCGCGCTAGCGGTCGACAATACCGAGCAGCGGCTATGCCTGTGCAAGAGCGGAAGCGCTATGCTCCGTGCTGGTGATAAACAACTGGGGGTGGCCTCGCGGCTGCAATAACCTCAGGGAGCTTTCGGGCTCAGTGACCATCCTCACCGCGCTGCTCTTCCTCGGGAGGGTAGCGCGAGGGGGGTGGGCATGGGGGCTACGCGCAGGTCATGCGTGGCGGACCCCACCTCGCCAGGCCTCACGAGCCTGGTCTTCACGCACCCCTCTCGACCATGAGCTCGGTGAGGAAAAGGTATGATGGTCGGTTCATTCATCAAGGGGGACTCCTAAGCATCGCGTCTCAGGAGCCTAACTGGCCATGTAGCCCCTCACCCCTTGGTCTCGTCCTGGTGATCCGGACAACCCAACGGCGGTTGAGGCACATGTGAGGCCGGGCCCTGCCGACACAGAACACCAAGGCCTGACTTTCGCCCCTCCTTTTCAAGCCATTCGTACGTCAAGGGGGACTCCAGAACATCGCGTCTCAGGAGCCTAACTGGCCACGTAGCCCCTCACCCCTTGGTCTCATCCTGGTGATCCGGACAACCCAACGGCGGCTGAGGCATGCGGGGGGCCAGGCCTTGTCGACGCAGAACGTCAAGGTTTGCCTTTGCACTTTTTTCTAAGTTGTTCGCTCATTAAGGAGGACTCCTGAGCATTGCGTCTCAGGAGCCTAACTGGCCGCATAGCCCCTCACCCCTTGGGCTCGTTCTGGCAATCCGGATGACCCAGCGGCAGCTAAGGTATGCGCGGGGCCGGGCTCTGCTGATGCAGAACAATAAAGCAAACAGAAAAATCGAAGGATCGTAATCTAATTATTACAAAACATATTGTTCCAAGCAAACAATTTCAAATGCCTCTGTGAGGCATGCTACATGATACAGGACAAACATGAAGGTGCATCATTACCAAGCCACCGCTTCGGACCTGGGTGCCGCCATCACCCGCCAGCGGAGCCCCATCGCCAGGCGCGTCGTCCGTCCCCTCGGTCCCGATCGGAGGACTGACGACCAGGAACCTGCTCATCATGGCGTCCACGGAGCTCTTCACGGCGGCAGCAGCAACGCCCTCAGAGTCGGAGTCCACGGGAGTGAGGAAGGAGGAGAAGTCGAAGACGGTGTCTCGGAGATAGAGATGGATGAAGACGCACGTAAGGGCTGAAGAAGAAAGCAAGCCTGCCTCACCTTCCACCGAAGAGACAAACCCGTCGACAGCATCCTCGAGCACTGCCAAGACCTCAGGGAGTGATACATCTCCAACATATCTATAATTTTTGATTGTTCCATGCTATTATATTACCTGTTTTAGATGTTTATGGGGTCATTTTTGGGACTAACCTACTAACCGGAGGCCCAGCCCATATTGTTGTTTTTTTGCCTATTTTAATATTTCGAAGAAAAGGAATATCAAACGGAGTCCAAACATAATGAAACCTTCGGGAGCGTGATTTTTGGAACGAACGTGATCCAGAGGACTTGGAGTGCAAGTCAA
>NC_041387.1:514544477-514654450 GCF_002162155.2 Triticum dicoccoides
CATCGATGTACTTCTTCCTCCTATATAAGCCTATGTACCCCGAAAACATCCAGGAGGCGCCCAAAACACAATTTCCACCACCATAACCTTCTGTATCTGTGGGATCCCATCTTGGAGTCGTCGCCGGCATTCTGCCGGAGGGGGAATCCACCACGGAGGGCTTCAACATCAACATCCTTGCCCCTCCTATGAGTTGTGAGTAGATTACCACAGACCTACGGGTCCATAGTTATTAGCTAGATGGCTTCTTCTCTCTTTTTGGATCTCAATATAATGTTCTCCCCCTCTCTTGTGGAGATCTGTTCGATGTAATCTCTTTTTGCGGTGTGTTTGTCAAGATCTGATGAATTGTGGGTTTATGATCAGATTTATCTTTGGATAATAACTGAATCTTCTCTGAATTCTTTTATATGATTGAGTTATCTTTGCAAGTCTCTTCGAATTATCGGTTTGGTTTGGCCTACTACATTGATATTTCTTGCCATGGGAGAAGTGCTTAGCTTTGGGTTCAATCTTGCGGTGTTCTTACCCAGTGACAGAAAGGGTTGCAAGACACGTATTGTATTGTTGCCATCGAGGGGGTTTATATCATATTGCTTGAGTTTATCCTTCTACATCATGTCATCTTGCTTAATGTGTTACTCTGTTCTTATGAACTTAATACTCTAGATGCATGCTGGATAGCGGTCGATGTGTGGAGTAATAGTAGTAGATGCAGGCAGCAGTCGATCTACTTGTTACGGACGTGATGCCTATATAAATGATCATGCCTAGATAATATCATAATTATTCGATTTTCTATCAATTGCTTGACAGTAATTTGTTCACCCACCGTAATACTTATGCTCTTGAGAGAAGCCTGTAGTGAAACCTATGGCCCCCGGGTCTATCTCTTATCATATTTTCTTCCAATCTACTTTTATTTGCATCTTTATTTTCTGCATCTATATTATAAAATACCAAAAATATATTTATCTTATCATACTATCTCTACCAGATCTCACTTTCGCTAGTGGCCGTGAAGGGATTGACAACCCCTTTGTCGCATTGGTTGCGAGTTCTTTGTTTGTTTGTGTAGGTTCATGGGACTTGTTGAGAAGCCTCCTACTGGATTGATACCTTGGTTCTCAAAAACTGAAGGAAATACTTACGCTACTATTGATGCATCATCCTCTCCTCTTCGAGGAAAACCAACACAAGCTCAAGACGTAGCAAGAAGGATTCCTGGCGCCATTGCCGGGGAGGTCTTCGCTCAAGTCAAGTCATACCAAGTACCTATCACAAACTCATCTCCCTCACATTTACATTATTTGCCATTTGCCTCACGTTTTCCTCTCCCCCACTTCACCCTTGCCGTTTTATTTGCCCTCTCTTTCCCAATCTTGTCCTCTCTTTTCCACTTGCTGTTTTCTGTTTGCTTGTGTGTTGGATTACTTGTTGCCATGGCGCAAGATAATACCAAATTGTGTGATATTTCGAATACCAATAATAATGATTTCCTCAGTACTCTGATTGCTCCTCTTAATGATGTTGAGTCTTGTGAAATCAATACTGCTTTGCTGAATCTTGTTATGAAAGATCAATTCGCCGGCCTTCCTAGTGAAGATGCCGCTACTCATCTAAACAACTTTGTTGATTTGTGTGATATGCAAAAGAAGAAAGATACGAATAACAATATTGTCTAATTAAAGTTATTTCCGTTTTCACTTAGAGATCGTGCTAAAGTTTGGTTTTCGTCTTTGCCTAAAAATAGTATTGATTCTTGGAACAGGTGCAAAGATGCTTTTATCTCTAAATATTTTCCTCCCGCTAAGATCATCACTCTTAGGAACGATATTATAAATTTTAAACAACTTGATCATGAGCATGTTGCCCAATCTTGGGAAAGAATGAAATTGATGCTTCGCAATTGCCCTACTCATGGTTTGAATTTATGGATGATCATACAAAAAATTTATGCCGGTTTGAACTTTGCTTCTAGAAATCTCTTAGATTCTGCCGCGGGAGGCACGTTTATGGAAATCACGTTAGGAGATGCTACAAACCTTCTTGATGATATTATGGCTAATTATTCTCAATGGCACACCGAAAGATCTTCTAGTAAAAAAAGTGCATGCTATAGAAGAAATCAATGTTTTGAGTGGAAAGATGGATGAACTTATGAAATTGTTTTCTACTAAAAACACTCCTCTTGATCCCAATGATATGCCTTTGTCTTCCTTGATTGAGAATAATAATGAATCTATGGATGTGAATTTTGTTGGTAGGAATAGTTTCGGAAACAATGCTTATAGAGGAAACTTTAATGCTAGACCGTTCCCTAGTAATTCCTCTAATAAGTATGGAAATTCCTACAATAATTATTATGGTAATTTCAATAAGATGCCCTCTGATTTTGAGAATAGTGTGAAAGAATTTATGATTTCTCAAAAGAACTTTAATGCTTTGCTTGAAGAAAAATTGCTCAAAGTTAATGATTTGGCTAGGAACATTGATAGGCTTTCACTTGATGTTGATTCTCTCAAAGTTAGATCTTCTCCTCCTAAGCACGATATCAATGAGTCTCTCAAAGCAATGAGAATTTCCATTGACGAGTGCAAGGAAAGAACCGCTAGATTGCGTGCTAAGAAAGATAGCTTTATAAAAGCGTGTTCTTCTAGTTTCCATGAATATAATGACGAGGATCTTAAAGTTATTGATGCGTCTCCTATTAGATCTATGTTTTGCAATATGAATTTTGATGATTATGGGACTGATGATGAGTCAACTTTACCTAGAAGTCGTCCCAAAAATTCGGAATTTTTAGATCTTGATGCTAAATTTGGTAAAAGTGGGATTGGAGAGGTCACGACTTTAAATAGTATTGAACCCACTATCTCGAATTTCAAGGAATTTGATTATGATAATTGTTCTTTAAAAGGTTGTATTTCCTTGTTGCAATCCGTTGTTAACTCTCCACATGCTTATAGTCAAAATAAAGCTTTTACCAAACATATCGTTGATGCCTTGTTGCAATCTTATGATGAAAAACTTAATTTGGAAGTTTCTATACCTAGAAAACTTAATGACGAGTGGGAACCTACTATAAAGATTAGAATTAAAGATCATGAGTGTTTTGCTTTGTGTGATTTGGGTGCTAGTGTTTCCACGATTCCGAAAACTTTATGTGATATTCTAGGCTTCCATGATCTTGATGATTGCTCGTTAAATTTGCACCTTGCGGATTCCACCATTAAAAAGCCAATGGGAAGGATCAATGATGTTCTTATGTTGCAAACAGAAATTTGGTGCCCATTGATTTTATCGTTCTTGATATAGATTGCAATCTTTCTTGCCCTATTATTCTTGGTAGACCTTTCCTGAGAACGATTGGCGCGATTATTGATATGAAGGAAGTGAATATTAGATTCCAATTTCCTTTAAAGAAAGGCATGTAGTACTTTTCAAGAAAGAAAGTCAAATTACCTTATGAATCTATCATGCAGGCTACTTATGAATCAAGTGTCAAAGATGGCACTCGTTAGATCTATCTTTGCTTTTATGCCTAGCTAGGGGCGTTAAACGATAGCGCTAGTTGGGAGGCAACCCAATTTCCTTTATGTTCTTTGTTTTTGTTCTTGTTTAGTGTTAAATTTTGTTTCTACTTTATGTTTAAGATGTGTTTTCATGTTTTATTTAGTGTTTGTGCCAAGTAGAACTTATAGGATAAACTATGATGATAGTTGATTTGATTCTGCTGAAAAACAGAAACTTTGCGCTCATGAGAAAAAATTAAATAAATCACAGAAACGTGATTTTGCATTGATTCTTTTTGCTGATGATCAATGAACATATTTTTAGGACGTCCTATTTTGGCAGGATTTTTAGAGTTCCAGAAGTTTGCGTCAGTCACAGATTGCTACAAACTGTTCTGTTTTTGACAGATTCTGTTTTTCGTGTGTGGTTTGCTTATTTTGATGCATCTATGGCTAGTAAAATAGTTTATAAACCATAGAGAATTTGGAATACAGTAGTTTTAACACCAAAATAAATAAAGAATGAGTTCATTACAGTAACTTATGTGGTGGTTTTGTTTTCTTTCACTAACGGAACTTATAAGATTTCCTGTTGAGCTTTGTGTTGTGAAGTTTTCATGTTTTGGGTAAAGCTTTTATGGACTATGGAATAAAGGGTGGCAAGAGCCTAAGCTTGGGGATGCCCAAGGCACCCCAAGATATTCATGGATAGCCAAAAGCCTAAGCTTGGGGATGCCCCGGGAAGGCATCCCCTCTTTCATCTTCGTTCATTGGTAACTTTACATGGGACTATATTTTTATTCGCCACATGATATGTGTTTTGCTTGGAGCGTCGTGTATTATATTAGTCTTTGCTTGTTAGTTTACCACAATAATCCTTGCTGTACACACCTTTTTGGAGAAGCCTATTTGATTAGAATTTGCTAGAATACTCTATGTGCTTCACTTATATCTTTTGAGCTTGATAGTTTTTGCTCTAGTGCTTCACTTATATCTTTTAGAGCACGGTGGTTTCTTAATTTTGGAGAAATTGCTAGTCTCTCATGATTCACTTATATTATTTTGAGAGTCTTTTAGAACAGCATGGTATTTGTTATGCTTACAAATCTGGTCCTAGAATGATGAGCATCCAATTTGGGTATAATAAAAACTATCATAGAAAATGAATTGGATGCTAGGATCAATTTGATGCTTGATAATTGTTTTGAGATATAAAGGTAGTAATGTTAGGGTCATGCTAGTGGATAATTATGAAATTGAGAAATACTTTTGTTGAAGTTGGCAAGTCCCGTAGCATGCACGCATGGTAAAAGTTGTGTGACAAATTTGTTGCATGAGGTGCTCTTTTGAGGGTCTTCCTTATGAGTGGCAGTCGGGGACGAGCCATGGAATTTTTTCCTACCAATCTATTCCTCTTGGGGCATGCGTAGTAGTACTTTGCTTCGAGGGCAAAGTAGATTTTTACAATAAGTATATGAGTTATTTATGACTAATGTGAGTCCATGGATATACGCACACTCATCCTTCCACTTAGCTAACCTCTATTTTACCGCACAGTTTTCGCCGGTAGCATAAACCCATTATTTACCTTCCTCAAAACAGCCACCATACCTACCTATTTTGGCATTTCCATAGCCATTCCAAGATATATTGCCATGCAACTTTCCACCGTTCCGTTTATTATGACACGTTTCATCATTTTCATATTGCTCTTTGCATGATCATGTAGTTGACATTGTATTTGTGGCAAAGGCCACCTTCATAATTTTTCATACATGTCACTCTTGATTCATTGCATATCCCGGTACACCGCCGGAGGCATTCATATAGAGTGATATTTTGTTCTAGCTTTGAGTTGTAATTCTTGAGTTGTAAATCCATAAAAGTGTGATGATCTTCATTATTAGAGCATGGTCCCAGTAAGGAAAGGATGATGAAGACTATCCCCCACAAGTCAGGATGGGACTTCGGACTTCATAAAAATAAAAGAGGCCAAAGAAGCCCACAAAGAAAAAGAAAAAAAAGAGGAAAAGAAAAAAAAGAAAAAATGAGAGAAAAAGAAAAAATAAAATGAGAGAAAAAGAGAGAAGGGACAATTGCTACTATATATTTTTCCACACTTGTGCTTCAAAAATAGCACCATGATCTTCATAATAGAGAGTCTCATATGTTGTCACTTTCATATACTAGTGGGAATTTTTCATTATAGAACTTGGCTTGTATATTCCAATGATGGGCTTACTCAAAATGCCCTAGGTCTTCGTGAGCAAGCAAGTTGGATGCAAACCCACTTAGTTTCTTTTGTTGAGCTTTCATATATTTATAGCTCTAGTGCATCCGTTGCATGGCAATCCCTACTCACTCACATTGATATCTATTGATGGGCATCTCCATAGCCCGTTGATACGCCTAGTTGATGTGAGGCTTTCTTCTCCCACTTTTTGTCCTCACAACCACCATAATAGGCCACCATAGTGCTATGTCCATGGCTTGCGCTCATGTATTGCGTAAGAGTTGAAAAGCTGAAGGGCGTTAAAAAGTATGAACCAATTGCTCGGCTCGTCATCAGGGTTGTACATGATGGGAGTATTTTGTGTAATGGAAATGAAGCATGGCCTAACTATATGATTTTGTAGGGATAAGCTTTCTTTGGCTATGTTATTTTTATAGGACATGATTATTTGTTAGTATGCTTTGAAGCATTATTATTTTTATATTTTATAAGCTTTTATCTTGAGTCATTTGGGTCTGAACATTCATGCCACATTAAAGAAAATTACATTGAGAATTATGCTAGGTAGCATTCCACATCAAAAATTTCTTTCTTATCATTTACCTACTCGAGGACGAGTAGGAATTAAGCTTGGGGATGCTTGATACGTCTCCAACGTATCTATAATTTTTGATTGTTCCATGCTATTATATTACCTGTTTTGCATGTTTATGGGCTTTATTTTACACATTTATATTATTTTTGGGACTAGCCTACTAACCGGAGGCCCAGCCCGTATTGTTGTTTTTTTGCCTATTTCAGTATTTTGAAGAAAAGGAATATCAAACGGAGTCCAAATAGAATGAAACCTTCGGGAGCGTGATTTTTGGAACGAACGTGATCCAGAGGACTTGGAGTGCAAGTCAAGAAGCAGCCGAGGCCTCCACGAGATAGGAGGGCGCCCCCCCTTGTAGGGTGCGCCCTTGTCTCGTGGGCCCCTCGGGCGTCCACCGACGTACTTCTTCCTCCTATATAAGCCTACGTACTCGAAAACATCCAGGAGGCACCCAAAACACAATTTCCACCACCGTAACCTTCTGTATCCGCGAGATCCCATTTTGGAGCCGTCGCCGGCGTTCTGCCGGAGGGGGAATCCACCACGGAGGGCTTCTACATCAACATCCTTGCCTCTCCTATGAGTTGTGAGTAGTTTACCACATACCTACGGGTCCATAGTTATTAGCTAGATGGCTTCTTCTCTCTTTTTGGATCTCAATACAATGTTCTCCCCCTCTCTTGTGGAGATCTATTCGATGTTATCTCTTTTTGCAGTGTGTTTGTCGAGATCCGATGAATTGTGGGTTGATGATTGAGTTATCTTTGCAAGTCTCTTCGAATTATCGGTATGGTTTGGCCTACTAGATTGATCTTTCTTGCCATGGGAGAAGTGCTTAGCTTTGGGTTCAATCTTGCGGTGTTCTTACCCAGTGACAGAAAGGGTTGCAAGACACGTATTGTATTGTTGCCATCGAGGATAAAAAGATGGGGTTTATATCATATTGCTTGAGTTTATCCTTCTACATCATGTCATCTTGCTTAATGCGTTACTCTGTTCTTATGAAATTAATACTCTAGATGCATGCTGGATAGCGGTCGATGTGTGGAGTAATAGTAGTAGATGCAGACAGGAGTCGATCTACTTGTTACGGACGTGATGCCTATATACATGATCATGCCTAGATAATCTCATAATTATTCGCTTTTCTATCAATTGCTCGATAGTAATTTGTTCACCCACCATAATACTTATGCTTTCGAGAGAAGCCTCTAGTGAAACCTATGCCCCCCGGGTCTATCTCTTATCATATTTGCTTCCAATCTAATTTTATTTGCATCTTTATTTTCTACATGTATATTATAAAATACCAAAAATATATTTATCTTATCATACTATCTCTATCAGATCTCACTTTCGCAAGTGGCCGTGAAGGGATTGACAACCCCTTTGTCGCGTTGGTTGCGAGTTCTTTGTTTGTTTGTGTAGGTTCGTGGGACTTGTTTAGAATCCTCCTACTGGATTGATACCTTGGTTCTCAAAAACTGAGGGAAATACTTACGCTACTATTGCTGCATCACCCTCTCCTCTTAGAGGAAAACCAACGCAAGCTCAAGACATAGCAGGGAGCAGGGCGGCAGGGCTCTCCCTCAGGGCCGTCACCGTCGCCTTCTTCAAGTAATCATCCCCGAAGAGAGACCGTTGAGCCTTGTGGAACCTCGCCTCAAGGGAGGGAAGGGTGCTCCGCTCCATGGTGGCCGCTTTCTTGGCCTCGGCAAGGGTCGCATGGGCCGCCTCCGCCTCCTCCTTCAGCCTCGTCAAGCGATCACGCTCTGCAGCCTGCTCCAGGGCAGCCTTCTTCAGCTCGCCATCCCGATGGGCAACGGCAACCTCCTGGGCCTTTAGCTTCTCCTTTCGCTCCTGGAGTTGGCTGGCCTGGGCAGCCTGCTGATCCGGAAGAGCCTTCAGTTCAGCCTCCACCGTGCGGCACCGATCCTCGGCTTCCTTGGCCTCCCTTCGCGCCAGGTTACGCTCGGTGATAGCAACCCCAAACACCTTCTGGGCCTCCTCCGCAGAACTCCAGGCCACTCAGACAGACGTGTCGGCCCGAAGCCATCCAGAGACCAGCCCCAGGTGCCCCTGCACTGCATGGCAGTCTAGGCCCTGAAGTTCACCTTGGAGAAGATCCAGCGCCGCTCGTGCCTCCTCTAGGGCTCCGGAGGTGGCGGGAGCGCCATGGCCAGGCTGCACGACGGGTAGAAGAGAAGATGTCCTTGGCGCCAGGATAGGAGGAGCCACTGCAGCAGAATGAACTGGGGGCTCCGGAGGCTGAGCGGCCTCGGCAGTCGCAGTCAGGACGGGCACTGGAGGGGCCAGCCCCGCTGAAGGTGCCGTCACCTCCTGAGGATGGGCTTCCACCCCGTGGGGAGACGACATCACCACCGGAGCTGCAGGGGTTGCGGCACTCTCCTTCACCAGGGCCGTGGCGGCTACTTCGACGCGCTCGACCACAACAACCTCTGCACCCTCCTTCTACTTCTTCGACAATTTTTGCCTAATGACAGACAAATATGCTAAGCATCGCATCAAGAATCAACAACAGAATCAGGGAGAAGACTTACTGGGAGGCAAAGACATAGCTCCTCTTCAGGCCCAGCAATGGGGGCCGAGCCGGGGCAGTCGGAGCTGCACTCTTGGGATTGGGAGAACTCGCGGTCGGCGCCACCCGGGACACAGCTGGCAATGGCGGAGCACTGTTCGAGGGGATCAACATAGTCCTGCCCTTCCGTGCGGCCTTTCGCTTGGGCTGCTTCGAGGAGGCCACCTCGGACCTCGTGCTAACCCCGGAAGGGCGAGCCCGCTCCATCATCGGAGGCGCATCGTCCTCATCATCATCAGGAAAGTCGCGGTGGAGCTCCCTCTGCCTCGGGGCAGAGGATTCCTCCAGAACCTCATCCTCTGTGGCCTCGGAGGATTGGTCGCCGGAGGACAGGTTCACCAAGGAAGTAGGCGGTGGGGGAGGCCCCACCCGCACGAGCCCAAACTCATCGAAGACCGTCATAGTAGCAGCAACCTCCTCCTTGTCGACCCGGCAGTACAACGAGAGCCAGTCCTCCAGAGGATTGCTCGGGTCCTTCCCAGTCAAGTAGAGCAACACCTTGCTTAGCTCCTCCTCGGGAAGGGCGTCCTAGCGCAGCCGGATCTTGTCGTCAGCGCCCCCAAGCTTCCACAGGGGGCGGGAGCGATGTTGGAGAGGCGCTAAGCGCTGCGTCAAGAACTCCTTGATAAACATGACCCCCGTCAGCTTCTAGCTCTTCAGGTCCTCCTCCAACAAATTCAGGGAAGGGTTGGTGATCTTCTCAAAAATCCAGCCCTTCACGGAGGAGGGCAACTCGGTCGGCAGCTCCAGCAAGCCATGCGAGAACTTGGCATCCATCAGAACCCACCTCTTCAGTGCATCCTCCACCTTCTTCCCGGCGCGAGAGATCATGTTACCTCCCCGGGCTGCAATGAAGCCGACGCACGCAGCGGGATGGTCGCCGGTCATGCGGAGGAAGCAGAAGTGGCAGAGGATGGCGACGGAGGGCATCACCCCCATGAACGCCTCGCAGTAGAAGGAGAAGATGGACAGGAGGAGGATGGAATTGGGGTGAATATGGAGCGCATGGAGGCCATAGTGGTGAAGAACTACGTAGAAGAAGCAGGAGAATGGGGGCACCAGCCTCGAATAGACGTTGTGTAGAAAGAAAGGGTAGAAGGTACTGCTCGCGGGGTCCAGCGCAGCAGCGGCAACCCGGAGTGCCGTCTCCTCCCACTCGTTGTCTTCGCTCAGGAGGAGCACGGTCTGGAGCTTCTCCCAGCCACGGAGGGCGCAAGCAGCATCGGCTCGTACCAGGAGGAGCCGGCAGCCGAGGCTGAAGCATTGGCCTTCTCAGCAACCATGGAGCACAAGATTGGAGGAAAAGTCGGCATACCTGGTGAGTTCTTCCGGCGTTGGGAGAAGGGGATCTGGAAGAAAACGAAGAGAAGGCAATGAAAGCCTGGCGGCAGATAGCAGCCCTTTTGTCAGATGGAAACAGTTGCCGAGGAAGCATGAGGAAGCGGAGTCACCCATGTCCCATCAATCGCCACGCGTCATCGAGGCCGCAGGCGGTTAGGGCCCACGGTGCTCCGCACTTTCCCTTTGGCTTTGTCTCAAAGCCAAGTCCGAGCGCGCCTTGGGCCCAGGGGCTACTGTTGGCATTCTGGATATGGGGGTATCTAGCCCTGCCTGCCTGCGGCCCACCACGTGGCTCCATCGATGGCCTGGTACGACCCAGCTTCAACATCAACAGCTCAAGACCGTCGCGAGGGGCCAAGCCTCGCGAGGCGGATGACGCCAAGACCCCCGAGGGGATTGGCCTCCTCAGGCTGGCTCCCGAGGGGCGGAGAGTTCTATGCAAGGTTTACCTCACGAGGCTCAACTGACGTGAGCCATGACAACCAAGGCCAGTCGGGCGCTAGGCGGGCACAGAGTGCAGGTTTCCTCTTCGATGCAAAGGAGGCAAGCCATAGGCACAGAGTCCCGAGGAATTAGCCAAATGTTTCCATTCTGGTGCAACAAGACCAAGACCACCAGGACGGCAGGACGGAGGTCATCACCAAGCCCACCGTAGCGTCACGACCAGAGGCTTTTCACAGGCGAAGACTACTTTTGTCAGGATAAGTTGTACTGCTTGTGCCCTTTCAAATCCGGCCGTTGTGGGATCCCTTCCAGCCAACATTTGGGAAGCGGACCAAGGCCACTATAAATAGGGCTTAGCCACTGCCATAGAGGGGCATCTCATCTAGTCTAGGCAAATCCAGTTCACATCCCCTCAGCTGATGCGAGCTCAAGAACACCTGTCCTCCTAAGGCCAGTTCATCCATTGTACCAGTTCATCCCCAGCCCTCCGAGGAAATCCACCAAAACACTGGAGTAGGGTATTACACCGCAAGGTGGCCCGAACCAGGATAAACTGTTGTGTCTCTTTGTCTCTTAGCTCGTCGCACTAGGCTTAGGAGGATCATGAGTAGGCAGGCTGGGTAGGTTGAGATCTCCATACCACCCCCAGAATTCGAACCTCTCAAGGGTTTGCGGAACCCGTATTCCGACAGCATTGCCCTGGCAATGTCCCCGACGGTTAAGGAGAGGCGGCGAAGGTCTGACAGCGACTAGAGTTCTGCTTGAGACGCTGATGGAGAGACGATGCGGTAGTCGGTACAAGATGGGATACTGCTACTTCTTGAGCTTGCGTTGGTTTTTTCCTTGAAGAGGAAATGGTGATGCAGCAAAGTAGAGATAAGTATTTCCCTCAGTTTTGAGAACCAATGTATCAATCCAGTAGGAGGAACACACAAGTATCCAATAGGTGCACCTACACAAACAAACAAATACTTGCACCCAACGCGAAAAAGGGGTTGTCAATCCCTTCACGGTTAATTGCAAGGATGAGATCTGATAGAGATAGGTATAAAAGATGAATAAAAGTGCAAAATAAAGTAAAGGTAAATAAATTGCAGCAAGGTATTTTTGTGTTTTCGGTTTTATAGATCTGAAAATAATATGATGGTAAATAGACCCAGGGGCCATAGTTTTCACTAGAGGCTTCTCTCCTGAAAGAACACATACGGTGGGTAAACAAATTACTGTTGAGCAATTGATAGAAAAGCGCAAAGTTATGATGATATCTGAGGCATCATGAATATAGGCATCACGTCTGTGACAAGTAGACCAACTCCTGCCTTTATCTACTACTATTACTCCACACATCGACCGCTATCCAGCATGCATCTAGTGTATTAAGTTAACAAGAAGGGAGTAACGCCTTAAACAAGATGACATGATGTAGAGGGATAGATCCAATCAATATGGTATAAACCCCATCTTTTTATCCTTAATGGCAACAATACATATATGTGCTTCGCTACCCCTTCTGTCACTGGGTGAGGACACCGCAAGATTGAACCCATCACAAAGCACCTATCCCATTGCAAGAAAAATCAATCTAGTTGGCCACTCCAAATGAAGATCAGAGAGAAATACAAAGCTATCGTAATCATGCATAAAAGACTTCAGAGAAGACTCAAATAATATTCATAGATAATCTGATCACAAATGAACAATTCACCGGATCTCGACGAACGCACCTCAAAAGAAGATTACATCAAATAGATCTCCAAGAACATTGAGGAGAATATTGTATTGAAGATCAAAGAGAGAGAATAAGCCATCTAGCTACTAGCTATGGACCCGTAGGTCTGTGGTAAACTACTCACACATCATCAGAGGGCAAAAAGGTTGGTGTAGAGGCCCTCCGTGATCAAATCCTCCTCCGGCGAAGTGCCAGGAAAAGGCCCCAAGATGGGATCTCATGAGAACAGAAGCTTGCGGCGGCGGAAAAGTATTTTTGTTGTGCGCTCTGATAGGGGAATATTTGGGTATTTATGGAGCTGAGATTAGGGTTAGAGGAGCCACAGGGGCCCACAAGCTTACAGGGCGCCCCCTAGGGTGCGCCTAGTGAGCTTGTCGCTCACACTTTGACCTTTTATCCTCCTCCCGAAGCTTCCTAGGTGTCTTCTGGTCCAAGAAAAATCGTCAAAAAATTGCATTCCATTTAGACTCCGCTTGGTATTGATTTTCTATAAAAGGAAAAAGCAAGGAAAAAATAACAACTTGCACTGGGCACTAGGTTAATAGGTTAGTCCCAAAAAATGATATAAAATATCATAATAATGCATATAAAACATCCAAGATGGAGAATATAAAATCATGGAACAATCAAAAAATATAGATACGTTGGAGACGTATCAAGCATCACCAAGCTTAATTCCTGCTCGTCCTCGAGTAGGTAAATGATAAAAACAGAATTATTGGTGTGGAATCCTACCTAACATGTTTATCATGTAATATTTCTTATTGTGGCATGAATATTTAGATCCATTAGATTCAAAACAAAAGTTTAAGATTGACATAAAAAAAATAATACTTCAAGCATAGTAACAAAGCAATTATGTCTTCCCAAAATATCATGGCTAAACAAAGTTATCCCTACAAAATCTATAATCCTGTCATGCTCTATCTTCATCACACAAAGAATTTATCATCCACAACCCCGATGACAAGCCAAGCAATTGGTTCATACTTTTAATGTTCTTAAGCATTTTCAACTCTCACGCAATACATGAGCGTGAGACATGGAGATAGCACTATAGGTGCAATATAATATGATGGTGGAGGTTGTGTGGAGATGACAAAAAAGGAGAAAGTCTCACATCGACAAGGCAAATCAATGGGCAATGGAGATTCCCATCAATTGATGTCAGTGCAAGCAGTAGGGATTGCCATGCAATGGATGCACTAGAGCTATAAGTGTATGAAAGCTCCAAAAAAACTAAGTGGGTGTGCATCCAACTCGCTTGCTCATGAAGACCTAGGGAAATTTGAGGAAGCCCATCATTTGAATATACAAGCCAAGTTCTATAATTAAAAATTTCCACTAGTATATATGAAAGTGACAAAATAGGAGAATTTCTATCATGAATAACATGGTGCTACTTTGAAGCACAAGTGTGGAAAAGGGTAGTAACATTGTCCCTTCTCTCTTTTCCTCTCATTATTTTATTTTTTTTCTTTTTTTCTTTTTTTCTTTTTGGCTCTTTGGCCTCTTTTTTTATTCTTTAGCTTGGGCTCTTTGGCCTCTCTCTTTTATTTTAAGTCCGGAGTCTCATCCTGACTTGTGGGGGAATCATAGTCTCCATCATCATTTCCTCACATGGGACAATGCTCTAATAATGATGATCATCACACTTTTATTTACTTACAACTCAAAAATTACAAATCGGTACTAGAACAAAAATATGACTCTATATGAATGCCTCATGCATGATCATGAAAGCAATATGACAATGATGGTGTGCGTCATAATAAAACGGAATGGTGGAAGTTGCATGGCAATATATCTCGGAATGGCTATGGAAATGCCATAATAGGCAGGTATGGAGACTCTTTTGAGGAATATATAAGGTGGCTTATGTGTGAAAGAGTGTATCATATCATGGGGTTTGGATGCACCGGCGAAGTTTGCACCAACTCTCAAGGGGAGAAAGGGCAATGCACGATACCGAAGAGGCTAGCAATGATAGAAGGGTGAGAGTGTGTATAATCCATGGACTCAACATTAGTCATAAAGAACACACATACTTATTGCAGAAGTTTATTAGCCCTCGAAAAAAGTACTAATATGCATGCTCCTAGGGGGTTAGATTAGTAGGAAAATACCATTGCTCGTCCCTGACCGCCACTCATTGATACGTCTCCGTCGTATCTACTTTTCCAAACACTTTTGCCCTTGTTTTGGACTCTAACTTGCATGATTTGAATGGAACTAACCCGGACTGACACTGTTTTCAGCAGAACTGCCATGGTGTTATTTTGGTGCAGAAATAAAAGTTCTCGGAATGACCTGAAACTCCACAGAAGTTATTTTTGGAATTAATAAAAAATACTGGCAAAAGAGTCAAGGCCAGGGGGCCCACACCCTGTCCACGAGGGTGGGGGCGCCACCCCGCCCCCCCCCCCTCCTAGGGTATGCCCCCTGCCTTGTGGGCCCCCTGGTGCTCCACCAACCTCAACTCTAACTCCATATATTCACGTTCGGGGAGAAAAAAAATAAGAGAGAAGGATTCATCGCGTTTTATGATACAGAGCCGTCGCCAAGCCCTAAACTCTCTCGGGAGGGCTGATCTGGAGTCCGTTTCGGAGAGGGGAATCTGTCGCCATCGTCATCATCAGCCATCCTCCATCACCAATTTCATGATGCTCACCGCCGTGCGTGAGTAATTCCATCATAGGCTTGCTGGACGGGGATGGGTTGGATGAGATTTAACATGTAATCGAGTTAGTTTTGTTAGGGTTTGATCCCTAGTATCCACTATGTTCTGAGATTGATGTTGCTATGACTTTGCTATGCTTAATGCTTGTCACTAGGGCCCGAGTGCCATGATTTAAGATCTGAACCTATTATGTTTTCATGATTATATGTGAGTTCTTGATCCTATCTTGCAAGTCTATAGTCACCTATTATGTGTTATGATCCGTTAACCCCGAAGTGACAATAATCGGGATACTTACCGGTGATGACCATAGTTTGAGGAGTTCATGTATTCACTAAGTGTTAATGCTTTGGTCTGGTACTCTATTAAAAGGAGGCCTTAATATCCCTTAGTTTCCATTAGGACCCCGCTGCCACGGGAGGGTAGGACAAAAGATGTCATGCAAGTTCTTTTCCATAAGCACGTATCACTATATTCAGAATACATGCCTACATTACATTGATGAACTGGAGCTAGTTCTGTGTCACCCTATGTTATAACTATTACATGAGGAATCGCATCCGACATAATTATCCATCACCTATCCAATGCCTATGAGCTCTTCACATATTGTTCTTTGCTCATTTACTTTGCCGTTGCCACTGTTACAATTACTACAAAACTGCTACTATTACTTTTGAATTGACAACTCAACTGCTAATACTTGAGAATATTCTTTGACTCCCCTTGTGTCGAATCAATAAATTTGGGTTGAATACACTACCCTCAAAAACTGTTGCGATCCCCTATACTTGTGGGTTATCAAGACTATTTTCTAGCACCGTTGCCGGGGAGCATAGCTCTATTCTTTGAGTCACTTGGGATTTAGATCTGATATCACTATGAAGAACTTGAAAGACGAAAGAACTAAGATTTATCCCTCAACTACGAGGGGAGGTAAGGAACTGCCGTCTAGCTCTGCACTTGATTCTCCTTCTGTTATGAGTAAACTTGTGACACCTAAACCTCCGTCTGCTATTAATTCTTATATGTCGCATGTTATGTTGATGATGCCACTTATGCTATGCATGATACTTATAATGAAACTACTTCTATGCTTGATACTATTGTGCCATTAGGTGAATTTCTTGATGAACAACTTGCTAGGGCTAGGGAGAATGAAATTGTTGAAACTGGTAATATTGATGATAGTGATGATGAAGGTTCTCCCCCTAGATATGAATTGCCTGTTATTCCTGAGGGTTATGTTATTGATGAAGAAACTGCTAGAGATTTTCTTGCTTGCAATGATAGATCAGATCTTAAGAAATTATTAGCTAAGCTGAAACAAAAGTCTTTGAATGCTAGAATAAAACATAACCCCGCTTTTTCTACTTTACATGTCTTTATTACTGATAAGGATTATGATTTCTCTGTTGATCCTGAGATAATTACTTTGGTTTAATCTGATCCTTTTTATGGCAATGAATCTGAAACTATAGTGGCACATCTTACTAAGTTAAATGATATAGCCACCATGTTTACTAATGATGAAAAATCTTGCTACTACTATATCCTTAAAATATTTCCTTTCTCATTAAAGGGTGATGCTAAAACATGGTTTAATTCTCTTGATCCTGGTTGTGTGCGTAGTCCCCAGGATATGATTTATTACTTCTCCGCTAAGTATTTCCCCACTCATAAGAAACAAGCTGCTTTAAGGGAAATATTTTTTTGTGCAAAACAAAGAAGAGAGATTCCCACAAGCTTGGGGGAGGCTTCTCCGATTACTTAATGCTTTACGTGATCATCCTCTTAAGAAAAATGAAATACTTGATATCTTTTATGATGGACTAACCGATGCTTCCAAGGACCACCTGGATAGTTGTGCTGGTTGTGTTTTCAAGGAAAGAAAGTTGACCAAGCTGAATTGCTATTGAATAATATGTTGACAAATGAAAATAATTGGACACTTCCTGAACCAACTCCTAAGCGAACTCCAAAGAAAAGAAGGGTTCTATTTCTCAGTCCTGAAGATATGCAAGAGGCAAAGAAATCTATGAAAGAGAAAGGTATTAAAGCTGAAGATGTTAAGAATTTACCTCCTGTCGAAGAAATACCTGGCCTTAATATACCACCGATTAAAGAAATGCACGGTCTTGATAACCCGACACAGGTAGTGAAGGTAAACTCTCTTTATAGATATGATAAAGTTGAAATCCCATCTACTAAGTTTTCTAGCCAATGCTTGGATGAATTTGATGACTTTATGGCTAAACAAGAAAATTTCAATGCTTATGTTATTAGACAATTGAAAAGTAATTCTTATATGTTTGGACGCTTGAGTGATTATATGTCTAGAGTTAAGGGTGAACTTTAACTCACCAGTAAACATGCTTTGATGGTTACCACTCAAGTAGAACAAGTGCTTAAGGCGCAGAATGAATTGCTCAATGAATTAAATGATAAGAGAAATGATAATGCTGTTAGAGTTATGACTAGAGGTGGTAGAATGACTCAGGAACCTTTGTATCCCGAGGGCCATCCTAAGATAATTGAGAAAGATTCTCAGGGAAAATGCTGATGCATCTAGTCCTTCTAAAAAGAAGAAAAAGAAAGATGATAGGACTTTGCATGCTTCCAATGAACCTGTTGTAGACACACCTGAGAATACTAATGATATTTCTATCTCTGATGCTGAAACACAATCTGGTGATGAACATGAACCTAGTGATAATGCTAATAATGATGTTCATGTAGATGCTCAACCTAGCAATAACAATGATATAGAAACTGAACCTGCTGTTGATCTTGATAACCCACAATCAAAGAATCAACGTTATGATAAGAAAGACTTCGTTACTAGGAAGCATGGCAGAGAAAGAGAACCATGGGTTCAGAAACCCATGCCATTTCCTACTAAACCATCCAAGAAAAAGGATGATGAGGATTTCGAGCGCTTTGCTGAAATGATTAAACCTATCTTTTTGTGTTTGCGTTTGACCGATATGCTTAAGACGAACCGTTATGCTAAGTACACGAAAGATATCATTACAAATAAAAGAAAGATACCGGAAGCTGAAATTTCCACCATGCTTGCTAACTATACTTTTAAGGGTGGAATACCTAAGAAACTTGGAGATCTAGGAGTACCAACTATACCATGCTCCATTAAAATAAACTATATTAAAACTGCTTTATGTGATCTTGGAGCTGGTGTTAATGTTATGCCTCTTTCTTTATATCGTAGACTTGAATTAAACAAGTTGACACCTACTGAAATATCTTTGCAAATGGCCGATAAATCAACTACTATACATGTCGGTATTTGTGAGGACATTCCTATTGTTGTTGCAAACGTTACTATCTTAACAGATTTTGTCATTCTTGATATTCCTAAGGACAACAGTATGTCGATTATCCTTGGTAGACCCTTTTTCAATATTGGTGGTGCTGTTATTGATTGCAACAAAGGCAATGTCACTTTTCATGTTAATGGTAATGGGCATACGGTACACTTTTTGAGGAAACAACCTCAAGTTCACAGTATAAATTCTATTGGAAAAATTCCATCAATTATTATTGGAGGTTTTGAATTTCCTCTTCCTACTGTAAAGAAGAAGTATGATATTATTATTGTTGGGGATGTTCATATCCCCATTGAGGTAACCTAGTGTCATTTCGAAATTTCTCTGAGTTCATGCGATTCGGAATGAGTTTGTTAACAAGACTTGATCAACCTTGTTAGTGGATTCCTTTTGATGAGCACGAGATGGATGAAGTTAGAAGGCACAACTCTCTGTTCCCTTCTTTTACTTCCTGTTACTTAGAATAAATAAAGTAAAAATCGCATATATGTCTGTTTTCTGAATTATCCATGCAATAAAAATAACCCGAAAATAAAAGTTCTCGAAATGCCTTGCAAATTAAATATGATTTCTTCTGGAATATTTGAGAATATCTGGCACTGAGGTCACACCAGAGGGAGCCAGCACCTGGCCACGAGGGTCCAGGGTGCCCCCCTAGGGCACGCCCCCCTGCCTCGTGGGCCCCTGGTGGCCCTCCTCCACTTATTCTTGCACCCCTGCTCTTCTTCTTCCTCCCAAAATAATCACCAACCAGCTCAAGCACGAGGTCTAGCTCATTTTGCTGCCATTTTCGATCTCGTTGCTCAAAGCTCCACTCACAAAACTGCTTTGGGGGATTGTCCCTTGGTATGTGACTCCTCCATTTGTCCAATTAGTCTTTGGTCTAGTGCTTTATTCATTGCAAATTCTTGCTGCTAAGGTGACCCTGTTCATAAGCTTGCATGTCAAATTTATTTGGTCCCAAGTAGCTATAATGCATGATATGGTCTTTAGGCACTTGTGGGAGTAGTTGCTATCAATTTTATTGAGTTTGGTTTACTTTTATTTTGAGTTATAAAAAATTTCAGAAAATTTCAGAAAATGATGAGGAGATTCTTGAGGGGCTCTTCTAGCCAAAGCTCAAAGGATAAACAAAGCAAGGAGAATAAAAAGCCCAAGTATAACCTTCCTCGCATCGCGGAAGTTCGGCTATGTGAATGGCCTAGTGATGAGCTCTTGAGAGAAGTCGGGATTTATGATGATTTCTATTCTTTCATTGATAATGCGGGCCTCACCGACTTCCTCCATGACCATCTCGAACAGTGTCTCTTACTCACTAATAATTTTGTGCAAAATTTCCACTTTCATGCTAAGAAATCACCGCCTTCAATGGAGTTTCATTTATATGATGAGGTTAGAGAGATATCACTGTGTGAATTTTGTGCGGTTTGCAAGATACCCTTTGGGGGCAGCAGAGAGGAAACACATCGTGGAGATCTGGATGGTTTTATTGAAATGATTATTGTAGGAGAAACTAGGAAGGATTCCGATGCGACAATTACTAGCATACACTTTCCTGTTCTACGTTACTTTGCAATATTTGCTAGTAGATGCTTAATTGGTTGAGGAAACTGTGGTAACCTTAGTGTTCCTGATATTACTATCTTGTGCCATGCTTTATTTCGTGATAACACTGTTAGCTTGGGAGCTATTGTTGCTAAAAGATTAAGTCTGAACCGTACCATGGGCCCCATCTTTGGAGGTATCTATGCTACACGCCTTGCTAAAGACCTTAGGATACCTATTAGGCATCATGAGAAAGAGGAAAACCTGCTGCCCCCTACTTTTCTAGATTATAAGAGTATCGTAGCACATGAGTTCATTGTCAAAAATGATGATAAAGTGCTTAAGTATAATTTGAGATTTAATAAGACTCACGATGAAACTATTATCTTGGCTGCACACTCTCTGTTTGACTTATCTTCAGGCACATTTCTCATCTTGCCGGAGGCCGTTTATGCGTACCGAGGCCAGACATCAGCCCTAGAGCCTGAGCCGGAACCACCACTTGACCCTTATCGACAGTCCTTTTATCAGTGGGATCCAGAGGAGATTGCCAGCAAGTGGTTCTCAGATGACACTCCTCGGTACACCGGAGAGACTAGCTCTGATCCATGGGCATAGACCAACTTAGGCCAAAAGCCTAAGCTTGGGGGAGTACGTATTTCTCACCGACATTACATTCATGTTCACACACTCATTCTAATTGTCGGTGCTCATACTTTTTCACTTACTATCCATGCTAGTTTATTTTCTTTTTCTTGCTTTCTTTTTGTGTGTTTGAATAATCTTAAGAAAAACAATTTTTTTTATTAGTAATATCTTTTAGCTAGTTTATTTTCCATGCGTGTAGTACTAATTAAAAGAAAACCCAAAAAGATTTCTTGTTCTTCTTTTGCTTGTTGGGAGCTTTCCCATGTAAATAGTTTTATTTCTTTTCTCTTCTTTGGGGGTTGAAGGGAGAAGACCTTTATGGAATTGTTGAGTGGCTCTTTCATGCATAATTGATTTATTTAACCAAGAGCCGATATTACTTTGTCTTCTCTCTTGAATTGAATGCTTGCAAATTACAGCTTAGTCCAATCCACGTGCACCATTATTATTATCCACACCATTCGGTCGTGCAAGTGAAAGGCGATAATGATGATATATGATGAAATGATTAAGATAAGAGGAGATGGTATGAACTCGACCTATCTTGTTTTTGTAAATATGATTAGTTCATCGTTCCTGGTTCAGCCTATTATGAATAAACATGTTTGCAATGACAAGTAGAGATTATAGTTGATGTCATGCTTAATTAGCTAGGAGTCTATAATGGTTTACCTTGCATGCCAACATGCTATTAAAATGGTTGTGATGTGGTATGATAGGGTGGTATCTTCCTTTGAATGATTCGAGTGATTTGACTTGGCACATGTTCACACATGTAGTTGAAACAAAATCAACATAGCCTCCATGATATTTATGTTCATGGTGGATTATATCCTACTCATGCTTGCACTCAGTGTCTATTAATTTTAATGCATGTTCATGACTGTTGTCGCTCACTAGTTGGTCGCTTCCCAGTCTTTTTCTAGCCTTCACTTGTACTAAGCGGGAATACTGCTTGTGCATCCACTTCCATAAACCCCAAAGTTATTCCATATGAGTCCACCATACCTTCCTATATGCAGTATCTACCTGCTGTTCCAAGTAAATTTGTATGTGCCAAACTCCAAACCTTCAATTGAAATTTTGTTTTGTATACATGAACAACTCATGTATCAACTAGGGATGTCTGTATCTTCCATGTTAGGCGGGTTATTCTCAAGGGGAGTGGACTCCGCTCCTCACTCACGAGAAAATGGCTGGTCACCGGGATGCCCAGTCCCTTGCTCAAATCAAATCAAAATAATTGCAAACAAAACTCCCCCAGGATTGTTGTTAGTTGGAGGCACCCGTTGTTTCGGGCAAGCCATGTATCGATGCTTGTTGGTGGAGGGGAGTATAAACTTTACCATTCTGCTTGGGAACCGCCTATAATGTGTGTAGCATCGAAGATATCGAGATCTCTTGGTTTTTATGTTGACAATGAAAGTGTACCACCAAAAATATTATTATCTCTGTTTCAAAAATCGAGCTCTGGCACCTCTACAAATCCATGCTTCCCTCTACGAAGGGCCTATCTATTTACTTTTATGTCGAGTCATCACCCTCTTATTTAAAAGCACCAGTTGGAGAGCACCTCTGTCATTTGCTTGCATTACTATTAGTTTATATTGGGTATGACTATGACTAGATCTCTTTTACCATGAATTACAATGTTTAGTCAGTCCTTGATCTTTAAAGGTGCTCTGCATTTAAATTTTGCGGTCTCAAAAAGGGCTAGCGAGATACCATCTTGTTATATCGTAGTATGTTTGTTTTGAGATAGTGTTGTCATCCAAGTTTTATTATTATTGCTCGCTAGTTGATTATGCCATTGATATGAGTAAACATGAGACCTAAGTTTTACGGTGAATATGGTTAGTTCATAACCTTTGCTGAAAACTTGAATGTTGGCTTTACATATTTACAACAACAAGAGCAAACAGAGTTGGTAAAAGTTTGTCTTTATCACTTTCAGTTTATCAAGTGAATTGCTTGAGGACAAGCAAAGGTTTAAGCTTGGGGGAGTTGATACGTCTCCGTCATATCTACTTCTCCAAACACTTTTGCCCTTTTTTGGACTCTAACTTTCATGATTTGAATGGAACTAACCCGGACTGACACTGTTTTCAGCAGAACTGCCATGGTGTTATTTTTATGCAGAAATATAAGTTCTCGGAATGACCTGAAACACCACGGTAGTTATTTTTGGAATTAATAAAAAATACTGACGAAAAGAATCAAGGCCAAGGGGCCCACACCATGTCCACGAGGGTGGGGGGCACCCCCCCCAAGGGCGCGCCTGCCTGCCTCGTGGGCCCCCTGGTACTCCACCGACCTCAACTCCAACTCCATATATTCATGTTCAGGGAGAAAAAAATAAGAGAGAAGGATTCATTGCGTTTTACGATATGAAGCCGCCGCCAAGCCCTAAACTCTCTCGGGAGGGCTGATCTGGAGTCCGTTCGGGGCTCCGGGCAGGGGAATTCGTCGTCGTTGTCATCATCAACCATCGTCCATCACCAATTTCATGATGCTCACCGCCGTGCTTGAGTAATTCCATCGTAGGCTTGCTGGACGGTGATGGGTTGGATGAGATTTACCATGTAATCGAGTTAGTTTTGTTAGGGTGTGATCCCTAGTATCCACTATGTTCTGAGATTGATGTTGCTATGACTTTGCTATGCTTAATGCTTGTCACTAGGGCCCGAGTGCCATGATTTAATATCTGAACCTATTATGTTTTCATGATTATATGTGAGTTCTTGATCCTATCTTGCAAGTCTATAGTCACCTATTATGTGTTATGATCCGTTAACCCCGAAGTGACAATAATCGGGATACTTACCGGTGATGACCGTAGTTTGAGGAGTTCATGTATTCACTAAGTGTTAATGCTTTGGTCCGGTACTCTATTAAAAGGAGGCCTTAATATCCCTTACTTTCCATTAGGACCCCGCTGCCACGGGAGGGTAGGACAACAGATGTCATGCAAGTTCTTTTCCATAAGCACGTATCACTATATTCGGATACATGCCTACATTACATTGATGAACTGGAGCTAGTTCTGTGTCACCCTATGTTATAACTATTACATGAGGAATCGCATCCGACATAATTATACATCACCTATCCAATGCCTACGAGCTCTTCACATATTGTTCTTTGCTCAGTTACTTTACCGTTGCCACTATTACAATTACTACAAAACTGCTACTATTACTTTTGCTATTGTTACTGTTACTTCCATACTACTTTGCTACTAAATAATTTGCTGTAGATATTAAGTTATCCAGGTGTGGTTGAATTGACAACTCAACTGCTAATACTTGAGAATACTCTTTGGCTCCCCTTGTGTCGAATCAATACATTTGGGCTGAATACTCTACCCTCAAAAACTGTTGCGATCCCCTATACTTGTGGGTTATCACTCATAAGGAAGACAATCAAAAATAAAATCATGCTCCAACTTCATCACATAACGATAGACCATACGTCCATGCTTCGGGAATCACAAACCTTAACACAAATATTCTTACTAATCCACAATTACTCACTAGCATGACTCTAATATCACCATCTTCATATCTCAAAACATGCAAGGAATCAAACTTCTCATATATTCATTGATCTTCATGAAAGTTTTTATTATATCCCTCTTGAATACCCATCATATTAGGACTAAATTCATAACAAAAGAAAATTGCCATACTAATTTTAATACTCTCAAAATAATATAAGTGAAGCATGAGAGTTCATTAGTTTCTACAAAATAAAACCATCGCCATGCTTTAAAAAGATATAAGTGAAGTACTAGAGCAACTGCCTAGCTCAAAAGATATAAGTGAAGCACATAGAGTATTCTAATAAATTCATGATTAGTGTGTGTACCTCTCAAAAGGTATGTACAGCAAGTATGATTGTGGCAAACTAAAAATCAAAGACTCATATAATACAAGACACTCCAAGCAAAACACATATCATGTAGTGAATAAAAATATAGCCTCAAGTAATTTTACTGATGGATTGAAGACAAAAGAGGAGACGCCATCTAGGGAACCCCCAAGATTAGATGCTTGGTTGTCCTTGAATATTACCTTGGGGTGCCTTGGGCATCCCCAAGCTTAGGCTCTTGCCACTCCTTATTCCATAGTCCATTGAAACTTCACCCAAAACATGAAAACTCCACAACACAAAACTGAACAGAAAACTCGTGAGCTCTGTTAGTATAATAAAAGCAAATCACCATTTAGGGACTGTTATGAACTCATTCTAAATTTATATTGGTGTTAAATCTACTGTATTATATCTTTTCCATGGTTCATGTCCACCGATACTACCCATAGATTCATCAAAATAAGCAAACAACACACAGAAAACAGAATTTGTCAAAAACAGAACAGTCTGTAACAATCTGAAAACTTCGTATACTTATGTAACTCTTAAAATTCTGAAAAATTAGGAAAACCTGAGAAATTTGTATATCAATCTTTTGTAAAAGATCAAAATCCCACTTCTATGAATTTACAAAATTCCAGAGCTGGGCGCAAAAGTTTCTGTTTTTCAGTAAAATCAAATCAACTATCACCATAGATCATCCCAAAGTCTCTACTTGGGACAAACACTAATTAGAACACTTAAACACAATCATAACAGGAGTATAATTGTTTATTTATTGAAAAACATAATCAAAAACATAAAAAAACAATAATAACATTGGGTTTCCTCCCAACAAGCGCTATTGTTTGACGCCCCTAGCTAGGCATAATGCATAGATCTAGGTATTGTCATATTTGGTATTCAATCCATAAGTAGCCCTCATAATAGATTCATATGGCAACTTAATTTTCTTTCTTGAAAAGTATTCCATGCCCTTTCTTAACAGAAATTGAAATCTAATGTTTCCTTCTTTCATATCAATAATTGCACCGATCATTCTAAGGAAAGGTCTACCAAGAATAATAGGGCATGTAGGATTGCAATCTATATCAAGCACAATAAAATATATGGGCACATAATTCCTATTTGCAACAATAAGAACATCATTAATCCTTCCCATAGGTTTCTTAATAGTGGAATCCGCTAAGTGTAAATTCAAAGAACAACCTGCAAGTTTATGGAAACCTAGCAAATCGTATAGAGTTTTTGGAATAGTGGAACGCTAGCACCCAAATAACATAGAGTGTTGCACTCATAACCTTTAATGTTAATTTCAATAGTAGGTTCCCACTCATCATAAAGCTTTCTTTGGATTGAAACTTCTAACTCAAGTTTTTATTCAAAAGATTTCATCATAGCATGAATGACATGTTTAGTAAAAGCCTTATTTTGATTATAAGCATGAGGTGAATTAAGTATGGATTGCAACAAGGAAGTACAATCAATCAAAGAACAATTATCATAAGTAAAGTCCTTGAAATCCAAAAGAGTGGGTTCATCACTAGTTAAAGTTTTGACCTCACCAATCCCACTCTTATCAATTTTTTCATTAAGATCATCACTCTCCAAATTATTGGGATGACTTGTAGCTAAAGTTGAATCATCTCCAGTCCCATCTTGATCAAGTTTTATATTAGCAAACAAAGATTCAATAGGAGTCACACCAATCTCTTTAAGATCTTCATCGATTATCGCAAAAACTAGAAGAACATACTTTTTCTAGTCATTCTCTCTTAGTACACATCGTAGCGGTTCTCTCCTTACTTTCATTAGTAGAAATTTGGATAGCTTTCAGAGACTTATTAATATAAAACTTGGGTGACATAGATCTAATCTTAAAAGAATCAATCTCATGAGAAATTCTATCAATGTTTCTAGCCAAATCATCAATCTTGAGAAATTTTTCTTCTACCATAGAATTGAAAATCTTTTGATAGTTTATAAAATATTTAATATTATTCTCAATATCAGAGGGTATCTTATTATAACTTCCATAAGAATTGTTTTAGGAATTACCATAATTATTAGAGGAATTACCAGGAAACGGCCTAGGATTAAAATTATCTCTATACGTGTTAATACCAAAACTGTTCCTAATAACAAAATTCACATCCATAGATTCGTTATTATTCTCAATCATGGTAGACAAAGGCATATCATTAGGATCAATAGGAGCACTCTTGCTAGCAATTAATTTCATAAGTTCATCCATTTTACTAGTAGAGGATCTTTCGGTATACCATTGAGAGTAATTTGCCATAATTTTATCGAGGAGTTTAGTAGCTTCTCCTCATGTGATTTCCATAAAAGTACCTCCCGTGGTGGAATATAAAATATTTCTAGATGCAAAATTCAATCCAGCATAAAAGAATTGTATGATCATCCTTAAACTTAAACCATGAGTAGAACAATTTCTTATCACCAATTTCATCCTCTCCCAAGATTGTGCAACATGTTCATGATCAAGTTGCTTAACATTCATTATATTTTTCCTAAGTAAGATGATATTAGCGGGAGGAAAATACTTGGAAATAAAAGCATCTTTACACTTTCCCATGAATCAGTACTATTTTTAGGCAAAGATGAAAACCAAGTTTTAGCACGATCTCATAGTGAGAACGGAAATAGCTCCAATTTAACAATATCATTATCCACATCTTTTTTCTTTTGCATATCACACAACTCAACAAAAGTATTTAGTGGGATGGAGCATCTTCATTAGGACTACTAGAAAGTTGTTCTTTCATAACAAGATTCAACAAAGCGGCATTAATTTCATAAGATTCGCTCTAGTGGCGGGAGCAATCAGAGTACTAATAAAGTCATTATTAATAGTGTTGGAAAAATCGCACAACTTGGCATTTTCTTGAGACATCATGGCAAAACAAGCAATCTAGCACACAAGCAAACAAAAAGCAGACGAAAAGAGGGCGAATGAAAAGGCAAATACTTTTATGTTTTTCTGAAAATGTTTCAGAAGTGAGGGAGATTAAAACGAGAGGCAAATGGCGAATAATGTAAGTGCAAGAGATGAGAGTTTATGATAGGTAGTTGGTAGGCTTGATGTATATCCTCCCCGGCAATGGCGCCAGAAATTCTTCCTGCTACTTTTTGATCTTGCGTTGGTTTTTCCCTTGAAGAGTAAAGGGTGATGCAGCAAAGTAGAGATAAGTATTTCCCTCACTTTTGAGAACCAAGGTATCAATCCAGTAGGAAGAGCACACAAGTCTCCAATAGTTGCACCTACACAAACAAACAAATACTTGCACCCAACGCGAAAAAGGGGTTGTCGATCCCTTCACGGTTAATTGCAAGGATGAGATCTGATAGAGATAGGTATAAAAGATAAATAAAAGTGCAAAATAAAGTAAAGGTAAATAAATTGCAGAAAGGTATTTTTGTTTTTTTGGTTTTATAGATCTGAAAATAATATGATGGTAAATAGATCCAGGGTCCATAGTTTTACTAGAGGCTTCTCTCTTGAAAGAACGCATACGGTGGGTAAACAAATTACTGTTGAGCAATTGATAGAAAAGCGCAAAGTTATGACGATATCTAAGGCAATGACCATGAATATAGGCATCGCGTACGTGACAAGTAGACTGAATCCTTCCTACATCTACTACTATTACTCCACACATCGACCTCTACCCAGCATGCATCTAGTGTATTAAGTTAACAAGAACGGAGTAACGCCTTAAGCAAGATGACATGATGTAGAGGGATAGATCCAATCAATATGGTATAAACCCCATCCTTTTATCCTTAATGGCAACAATACAAATACGTGCCTCGCTACCCCTTCTGTCACTGGGTGAGGAGACTACAAGATTGAACCCATCACAAAGCACCTCCCCCATTGCAAGAAAAATCAATCTAGTTGGGAAAACCAAATCAATAGATCAGAGAGAAATACAAAGCTATCTTAATCTTGCATAAAAGAGTTCAGACAAGACTCTAATAATATTCATAGATAATATAATCATAAATCCACAATTCATTGGATCTCAATAAACACACCGCAAAAGAAGATTACCTCGAATAGATCTCCAAGAACATCAAAGAGAGAGAAGAAGCCATCTAGCTACTAGCTATGGACCAGTAGGTCTGTGGTAAACTACTCACACATCATAGGAGGGCAACAAGGTTGGTGTAGAGGCCCTCCGTGATTGAATCCCCCTCTAACGGAGTGCCAAAAAAGGCTCTGATACGTCTCCAATGTATCTATAATTTTTTATTGTTCCATGCTGTTATATTATCATTCTTGGATGTTTTAAAATCATTTTATATCATTTTTTGGTACTAACGTATTGACATAGTGCCCAGTGCCAGTTGTTGTTTTCTGCTTGGTTTTTACATTGCAGGAAATCAATACCAAACAGAGTCCAAACGCAGCGAAAATTTTTATGTATTTTTTTTGGACCAGAAGACATCCAGTGGGCCAAGAAAGTACTTGAGGGGAGCTTCGAGGGGATCACAACCCACCAGGGCGTGCCTGGTGGCCCAGGTGCGCCCAGGTGGGTTGTGCCCACCTCGGTGGCCTCCCGCACCACATCTTTGCTCTATAAATACCCCAATATTCCAAAAACCCTAGGGGAGTCGACGAAAATCAATTCCAACTACCGCAAGTTTCAGAAACACCTAATCCAATCTAGACACCATCATGGAGGGGTTTGTCATGTCCATTGATGCCTCTCCGATGATACGTTAGTAGTTCTTTGTAGACCTACGGGTCCGTAGTTAGTAGATAGATGGCTTACTCTCTCTCTCTCTCTCCCTCTCTCTCTCTTGATTCTCAATACAATGATCTCTTGGAGATCCATATGATGTAAGTCTTTTTGCGGTGTGTTTGTTGGGATTCGATGAACTTTGAGTTTATGATCAGATCTATGTTTTTATCCATGAAAGTTTATTTGAGTCTTCTTTGATCTCTTATATGTATGATTGATTATAGCATCGTATTTCTTCTCTGATATTTGGGTTTTGGTTGGCCAACTTGATCTATTTATCTCGCAATGAGAAGAGGTGCTTTGTGATGGGTTCGATCTTACGGTGCTTGACCCCAGTGATATAAGGCGAAACGACAGGTATGTATCGTTTCTATTAAGGATAACAAGATGGGGTCTATTTCTACATAAATAGATCTTGTCTACATCATGTCATTGTTCTTATTGCATTACGCCATTCTTCCATGAACTTAATACACTAGATGCATGCTTAATAGCGGTCGATGTGTGGAGTAATAGTAGTAGATGCAGGTAGGAGTCGGTCTACTAATCTTGGATGTGATGCCTATATAATGATCATTGCTCGAATATCGTCATCATTATTTGAAGTTCTATCAATTGCCCAACAGTAATTGTTTTCCCACCGTTTTCTATTTTTCTCGAGAGAAGCCACTAGTGAAACCTATGCCACCAGGTCTCTTCTCATCATATTTGCCTTTGTGATCTATTTTTATTTTCTTTTATTTTTAGATTTATTAAAACAAAAATACAAAAATACCTTGCTGCACTTTATTTTATTTGTGATCTATTTATTCTATCTATCGCAACTTTATCATGTCTTCTCACCAATTTGAGGCACCATTACCCAAAAGGGATTGACAACCCCTTTAACACGTCGGGTTGCGAGTATTTGATATTTCTGTACAGGGGTTGCTTACGTTGTGTTGCTTGGTTCTCCTACTGGTTTCATAATCTTGGTCTCATCACTGAGGGAAACACCTACCGTCACTGTGCTGCATCATCCCTTCCTCTTTGGGGAAATATCGACGTAGTTCAAGCAGGCATCAAAAGGAATTTCTGGCGCCGTTGCCGGGGAGGATCTTCAACATCAACCAGGTTCCTAATCACAAATCTCATCTTGCAATTTAAATTAGTTGCCATTTGCCTCTCGTTTTCCTCTCCCCCACTTCACAAAAATTTGCCATTTTATTCGACCTCTTTTTCGTTCGTCGTTTTCTCGTTAGATCTGTTTTTGAGTGCAATTTTCATGAGTAGTCACCATGACTCAAGCGAACACCAAGTTGTGTTATTTCTCAAATACCAACAACAATGATTTTATTAGCACTCTGATTGCTCCTCCCTCTACTAGTGCAGAGTCTTGTGATATTAATACTGCTTTTCTGAATCTTGTTATGAAAGATCAATTTGCCGGTACTCCTAATGAGGATGTCGCGTCCCATCTTAACACATTCGTGGAATTATGAGATGTGCAAAAGAAAAAAGATGTGGACAATGATGTTGTGAAGTTGAAATTGTTTCCATTTTCTTTGCGAGATTGCGCAAAAAAATGGTTTTCTTATTCGCCTCGCAATAGTATTGATTCTTGGAACAAGTGCAAGAATGCTTTTATTACTAAGTATTTTCGGCCCACGAAAATCATTTCCCTTAGAACCCAGATCATGAATTTCAAGCAACTTGAACATGAGCATGTTGCACAATCTTGGGAAAGGATGAAATTGATGCTAAGGAATTTCCCAACTCATGGGTTAAATCATTAGATGATCATGCAAAAAAAATATGCAGGGTTGAATTTTGTTTCTAGTAATCTTTTGGATTCTTCCGCGGGGGGTACTTTTATGGAAATTACTTTGGGTGAAGCTACTAAATTTCTAGACAATATTATGGGCAATTACTCACAATGGCATACCGAAAGAGCTCCTATTAGTAAAAAAGTCAATTCGGTAGAAGAAATAAATTCTTTGAGTGAAAAAGTTGATGCTCTTACGAAGTTAGTTTCTAATAAAAGTGCTCCTATTTATTTTAATGATGTTCCTTTGTCTACTTTGATTGAGAAAAATAGTGATGCCATAGATGTGAATTTTATCTCGCGAAACAATTTCAATAACAATGCTTATAGAGGTAATTTTAATCCTAGGCCTTTTCCTAGTAATTCCTCTAATAATTATGGTAATTCCTATGGTAATCCTACTTATAATAATAATAGAAACACCTCTGATCTTGAGAATAATATTAAATAATTTATCAATACTCAAAAAGTTTTCAATGCTTCGATAGAAGAAAAGTTGAATAAAGTTGATGATATGTCTAGAAGTATTGATAGAATTTCTCATGATATAGAATCTCTCAAGATGAATTTTTTTGTGCCAAAGGTTAAAGAATCAATTAAAGCTCTTTATGTTTCTATGGATGAAAGTAAGAAAAGAACCGCTATGCTTAGGGCTAAACAAGAATTTTTAGAAAGAGCGTTTTCTAGTGATTACTTCATAAAAGTGATGAAGATCTTAAAATGATTAGTGTTTCTTCTATTGATTCTTTGTTTAGTAAAATTAATATTTATTAAAAAAGGAACTGGAGAAGAGTCAACTTTAGTTAGATGGCGTCCCTATGATTTGGAGGGTGAAAATCTTGTTGAGAAAATTGATAAAAGTGGCTTTTAAGAGGTCAAGACTTTAACTAGTTATGTGCCCACTATTTTGGATTACAAAGAGTTTAATTATGATAGTTGATCTTTGGTTGATTGAATTACTTTTTTGCAATCCATGATAAATTCACCCCATGTGTATGAACAAAATAAGCTTTCACTAAACATATTGTTGATGCTATGATGAAAGCTTTTGAAGAAAAGTTGGAATTAGAAGTTTCAATTCCTAGAAAATTACATGATGAATTGGAACCTACCATCAAATTCAAGATTAAAAATTATGAGTGTTTTGCTTTATGTGACATTGGTGCTAGTGTTTCTACAATTCCAAAGTGTTTATGTGATGTGCTTGGTCTTACCGATATTGAAGAATGCTCTTTCAATTTGCATTTGGCGGATTCTACTATTAAAAAGCCTATGGGAAGAATTAATGACATTCTTATTCTTGCAAATAGGAATTATGTGCCCATAGATTTTATTGTTCTTGATATTGATTGCAAGCCATCTTGTCCAATTATACTTGGTAGACCGCTTTTACGTACTATTGGTGTCGTGATTGATATGAAAGAAGGCAATATTAAATTTCAATTTCCACTAGGGTATGGAACAATTTCCACTAAGGAAGGGTAGACTGTTGTGTGCTTGTTTTGATGATTCTATGGTTTTATTTGAAGAGTTTCTCCATAGAAAAGTTGGAATACAGTATATATAATGCAAAAATAAAATATTAATGGTTTTGCAATAGTACTTATAGTAGTGGTTTGCTTTCTTATACTAATGGATCTCAGGAAGGTTTTGTTGAGTTTTTTGTGATTTAAGTTTTCAAGTTTTGGGTGATCTTACAATGGATGAATGAATAAGGATTAGCAAAAGGCTAAGCTTGGGGACCCCAAGATAATATTCAAATAAGTAGCAAGCAAGTAAGCCTGGGGATGCCCCCGACTGGCATCCCCTCTTTCTTCTAACAACCATCGGTATTTTACTTGGAGCTATATTTTTATTCGTCACATATTATGAGTTTTGCTTGGAGCGTCTTGTATGGTATGAGTCTTTGATTGCTTTGCTTTGTGTTTTAAGTATTTAATCCTTTCTGGACACACCTTTTTGAGAGAGCCAAAAATTATGCTATGATGCTTCACTTAAACTTTTAGAGCCATGGAATTGCTCTAGTGCTTCACTTATATCTTTTTGAGCATGGTGTGCTTTGTTATTTTTGAAGAAATGATCTATTGCTTCACTTAGATTTATTTGGGAGTTAGTAAAAAAATTAAGAAATTCTCTCTTGCTTCACTTAGATTATTTTGAGAGAAAGAAATATTATGTACATGTTCTTCACTTATATTTGTTTCAGCTTATTAAAAGCAACATATGAAAATAGTCCCAAAGTAATAGATATCCAAGGAGGATATAATAAAAACTTTCATGAAGATCATTGGACAAAATAAACTATTGGTTCTTACTAATGATTTTGAGATATGATGATGTGATATGTGAGTCATGTTGATGAGTAATTATGCTTTAGTAAGAATATTGGTGTTAAGGTTTGTAATTCCCTATGCAAGCACGAAAGTCAATAGCTATGCAATTAAATTACATCTTACTTGTGGTGCATTATTCGGTGTTACTTGTGCTTAATGCTTGGGTACGAGATTTTTTGTTTCTTGGTTGGTCTCTTCTCAATATTTTTGCTAGCCTTCGTTTTGCACTAAGTATGATCACTACTTGTGCATCCAAAACCCTTTAAACCAGTTTTTCCATATGAGTCCACTATTCTTACCTATATGCAGTATTTCCGTGCCGTTCTAAGCAAATTTGTGTGTGCCATCTCTAATTTTTAGAATAAATTTCTCTTTTGTGTGCTCATACCGCTCGCAAGGCGGTGAGGGGTGGCCAATATTTTCCATGCTAGATGTGTTATTCTCACGATGAGTGTTTATTCACTTGTCATTGCACGAGATTATGGCAAAGGTATTAGGGATGCCCAGTCTCGAAATGAAAAATGAATTTACTTTATGTTGTCAAATAATAAATTCCTTGGAAGGTGTTGGTATGGAGGGCACCCGTGGATACAGACAAGCCATGGAAAGTGAAAGTATGGTGGAAAAAGGAATAAACTTTATTTTCTGTTTGGGAACCGCCTATGATGTATCTAGCATGGAAAGTGTTGGGAGCTCTAAGTCATTTTCGTTGGTGGGAAAAGTATGCCTCTCAAAATGTTTTTATCTCTCAATTTTTGCTTTGAGCTCCGGCACCTCTAAAATCCCTACTTCCCTCTACGAAGGGCCTTTCTTTTACTTTATGCAATTTTATTTGTAAATTTGAGTCTCCATCTTCTCTTATAAAGCACCAACTGAGGGGCATTATAATCGTATTTGAGCATTGGATGTAGCTAATATTCGAGTATGTTTCATGAATGGATCAATGATTGAGCATAATGGGCTAGGGATAACTTGCTTTAGTGTTGATATTTTGAAAGACATGGTTGCTTGTTGGTATGCTTGAGTATTAAATTCTTCATGTCAAAACTAGACTATTGCTTTGAACCATATAGAAGTCCAAATGTCCATGCTACAAAGAAAAGATTATGTGATGAACATGTTAGGCAGCATTCCACATCAAAAATTCTATTTTAATCATTTAACTACTCGAGGACGAGCAGGAATTAAGATTGGGGATGCTGATACTCTCCAACGTATTTATAATTTTTGATTGTTCCATGTTGTTATATTATCATTCTTGGATGTTTTACAATAATTTTATAATCATTTTATATCAATTTTTGGTACTAACCTATTGACATAGTGCCCAGTGCTAGTTGCTGTTTTCTACTTGTTTTTTACATTGCAGGAAATCTATACCAAATGTTGTCCAAACACAGAGAAACTTTTTGTGGATTTTTTTGGACCAGAAGACATCCAGTGGGCCAAGAAAGGACCCTAGGGGAGCTCCAATGGGAGAACAACCCACCAGGGCGCGCTTGGAGTCCCAGCCGTGCCCAGGTGGGTTGTGCCCACCTCGGTGGCCTCCCGCACCACCTCTTTGCTCTATAAATACCACAATATTACAGAAACGCTAGGGGATTCAACGAAAATCAATTCCAGCCACCGCAAGTTCCAAAAACACTAGATCCAATCTAGAAACCATCATAGAGGGGTTCATCATGTCCATTGGTGCCTCTCCGATGATGCGTGAGTAGTTATTTGTAGACCTACGGGTCCGCAGTTAGCAGCTAGATGGCCTCCTCTCTCTTTCTTGATTCTCAATACAATGGTCTCTTGGAGATCCATATGATGTAAGTCTTTTTGCGGTGTGTTTGTTGGGATCCGATGAACTTTCAGTTTATGATCAGATCTATGTTTTTATCCACGAAATTTATTTGAGTCTTCTTTGATCTCTTATATGCATGATTGGTTATAGCCTCGTATTTCTTCTCCGATATTTGGGTTTTGTTTGGCCAACTTGATCTATTTATCTTGCAATGGGAAGAGGTGCTTTGTGATGGGTTCGATCTTACGGTGCTTGATCCCAGTGATAGAAGGGGAAACGACACGTATGTATCGTTACTATTAAGGATAACAAGATGGGGTCTATTTCTACATAAATAGATCTTGTCTACATTATGTCATCGTTCTTATTGCATTACTCCGTTCTTCCATGAACTTAATACACTAGACGCATGCTGGATAACGGTCGATGTGTGGAGTAATAGTAGTAGATGCAGGCAGGAGTCGGTCTACTAATCTTGGACGTGATGCCTATATAATGATCATTGCCTGGATATCGTCATGATTATTTGAAGTTCTATAAATTTCCCAACAATAATTGTTTCCCCACCGTTTGCTATTTTTCTTGAGAGAAGCCACTAGTGAAACCTACGGCCCCCGAGTTTCTTCTCATCATATTTACCTTTGCGATCTATTTTTATTTGCTTTTATTTTCAGATCTATTAAACCAAAAGTACAATACCTTGCTGCAATTTATTTTATTTGCGATCTATTTATCCTATCTATCACAACTTTATCACGTCTTCTCACCAATTTGAGGCACCGTTACTCGAAAGGGATTGACAACCCCTTTAATACGTCGGGTTGCGAGTATTTGTTATTTGTATGTAGGGGATATTTACGTTGTGTTGTTTGGTTCTCCTACTGGTTCGATAAACTTGGTCTCATCACTAAGGGAAATATCTACTGTCGTTGTGCTACATCATCCCTTCCTCTTTGGGGAAATACCGACGTAATTAAACCAGGCGTCAGGCCCCAAGATGGGTTCTCACGAGAACAGAAGCTTGCGACGGCGGAAAAGTTTTTTTGGTGTGCCCTCTGGTATACAGGGTATATTTGGGTATTTATGGAGCTAAGATTAGGGTTAGAGGAGCCATGGGGGGCACAACCTCATAGGGGCCCCCTAGGGCGCATGTGGTGAGCTTGTCGCTCACCTGTGGACCTTCTAGCCTCCTCACGAAGCTTCCTAGGTGTCTTCTGGTCCAAGAAAAATCATCAAAAAGTTTCGTACCATTTGGTATTGATTTTCTGTAAAAGACAAAAATAAGGAAAAAAAACAGTAACTCGCACTGGGCACTAGGTTAATAGGTTAGTCCCAAAAAATGTTATAAAATAACATAATAATGTGTATAAAACATCCAAGCTTGATACTATATGTTGGGAAACGTTGCATGGAAAACAAAAAAAAAATCTATGCACACGCAAGATCTACCCATGGAGATGCATAGCTACGAGAGGGGGAGAGCATCTACATACCCTTGTAGATCGCTAAGCGTAAGCGTTTATCAACGCAGTTGATGTAATCGTACACCTTCATGATCCATTCTGTTCAAGCACCGAACATATGGCACCTCCGTGTTCAGCACACGTTCATCTCAATGATGTCCTCGCCTTCTCAATCCAGCAAGAGGAGCGAAGTAGTAGATGAGTTCCAGCAGCACGGCGGGTGGTGATGGTGGTAGTGGAACTATTTCTGCAGGGCTTTGCCAAGCACAACAGATTTAGAGCGGAGGATGAACTAGAGGGAGGAGATTAGAACCACATTAGGCTTCTAATTATGAGGATTAGAGGTAGCTAGGGCTAGCTCTAATTAGTTAACTAGGACCAACTAGAGGAGGCTCAAAAACTTGTGTTCTAGGGGCTAGCCCTGCTCCTCTATTTATATGTTGAGCCCTGGGGTCGTTACTTGGGGAGGGGGCCTCCCCAAAGTTGGTTTGGAATGCAAGGAAGAGTCCTTCCCGGATTCCAGCACCAGATGCCATGGTCCTCGGTGTCTGGCCTAGGGCCAGATGCTAGGGTCCCTCGCGTCTGGTTTCTGACCTCCGCAAAACTTCCTTTTGCATCAACCTAATGCCCCATGGGCCTTACCCCTTGGCCCAACCAAAGTGTCCTTGCACCAGAACATTTCTGGAAACATCTGAAACCCTTCTGGTGAATTCCAGAACGCTTCTGGAGACCAAATACTATCATCCTATATATGAATCTTTACATCCGGACCATTACGGAGCTCCTCGTCATGTCCGTGATCTCATCCGGGACTCCGAACAACATTCAGTCACCAACATACATAACTCATATAATACTATATCATCAATGAACGTTACGCGTGCGGACCCTACAGGTTCAAGAATGATGTAGACATGACCGAGATGCTTCTCCGGTCAATAACCAATAGTAGGACCTAGATGCCCATATTAGTTCCTACATATTGTACAAAGATCTTTATCGGTCGAACCTTTTATGACAACATACGTAGTTCCCTTTGTCCATCGGTATGTTACTTTCCTGAGATTCGATTGTCGGTATCTCCATACCTACTTCAATCTCGTTACTGGTAAGTCTCTTTACTCGCTCTGTAATACATCATATTGTAACTAAATCCTTAGTCACTTTGCTTGCAAGCTTCTTGTGATGCTATATTACCAAGAGGGCCCAGAGATACCTTTCGGTCATATGGAATGACAAATTCCAATCTCGATCCATGCGAACTCAACAGAAACCTTCGGAGATACCTGTAGAGCACCTTTATGATCACCCAGTTACGAAGTGACGTTTGATACACACAAGGCATTCCACTGGAGTCCAGGAGTTGCATGATCTCATGGTCGAAGGAACATGTATTTGACATTATGAAAGGAGTAGCAATAAACTGAACAATCATATGTTATGCTAACGAATGGGTCTTCTCCATCACATCATTATCCTAATGATGTGATCCCATTATCAAACGACAATTCATGTCTATGGTCAGGAAACCTTAACCATCTTTTGATCAACGATCTAGTCTAGTAGAGGCTTACTAGGGACTTGGTATTTTTTTATGTATCCACACATGTATTTAAGTTTCCGATCAATACAATTATAGCATGAATAATAACCCTTTATCATGATTAAGGAAATATAATAATAACCACTTTATTATTGCCTCTAGGTCATATTCCAACAGTCTCTTACTTGCACTAGAGTCAATAATCAAGATTACATAGTAATCAATCTAACACCCATGGAGTCTTGGTGCTGATCATGTTTTTCCCATGGAAGAGATTTAGTCAACGGGTCTGCCACATTCAGATCCATATGTACTTTACAAATTTCTATGTCTCCATCCTTGACATAATCACAAATGGAGTTGAAGCGCCGCTTGATGTGTTTGGTTCTCTTGTGAAACCTGGGATCCTTAGCTATGGCAATTGCTCTAGTATTGTCACAAAAGATTGTCATTGGACCCGATGCATTTGGTATTACACCCAGATCGGATATGAACTCCTTCATCCAGACTCCTTCATGAGCTGGTTCTGAAGCAGCTATATACTCCGCTTCATATGTAGATCCTGCCCGACACTCTGCGTAGAACTGCACCAACTGACAGCTCCACCATTCAATATAAATATGTATCCGGTTTGCGACTTAGAGTCATCTGGATCTGTGTCGAAGCTAGCATCAATGTAACCCTTTATGACGAGCTCTTCGTCAAACATATCCTTGGTCCTTTTCAGGTACTTCAGGATATTTTTGACCGCTGTCCAGTGATCCACTCCTGGATTACTTTGGTACCTCCCTGCCAAATATATGGCAAGGCACACATCAGATCTGGTACACTGCATGGCATACATTATAGAACCTATGGCTGAGGCATAGGGAATGACTTTCATTCTCTCTATATTTTCTGCCGTGGTCGGACTTTGAGTCTTACTCAATTTCGCGCCTTTCAACTCAGGCAACAACCTTTGTTTGACTGGTCCCTTTTGAACTTCTTTAGAACTTTTTTAAGGTATATGTGCTACTTCTTGAGCTTGCGTTGGTTTTTCCCTTGAAGAGGAAAGGGTGATGTAGCAAAGTAGAGATAAGTATTTCCCTCAGTTAGAGAACCAAGGTATCAATCTAGTAGGAGCCAACGCACAAATCACCGAATACCTGCACAAACAATCAAACAACTTGCACCCAACACAATAAAGGGGTTGTCAATCCCTTCACGGTTACTGCAAAAGTGAGATCTGATAGAGATAGATAAAAAAGTAAAATATTTTTGGGTTTTTTGGTTTATAGATCTGAAAGTAAAAGATTACAAAATAGTAGATCAGAAACTAATATGATGGAAAATAGACCCGGGGCCCATACATCTCACTAGAGACTTCTCTCAAGATAGCAAATAATATGGTGGGTGAACAAATTACTACCGAGCAATTGATAGAAAGGCACAAAGTTATAACGATATCTAAGGCAATAATCATGAATAGGCATCACGTCCGTGTCAAGTAGACCGAAACTATTCTGCATCTACTACTATTACTCCACACATCGACCGCTATCTAGCATGCATCTAGAGTATTAAATTTATAAAGAACAGAGTAATGCATTAAGTAAGATGGCATGAAGTGGAGGAATTAAATCGAGCAATATGATGAAAACCCCATCTTTTTATCCTCGATGGCAACAACACAATATGTGCCTTGCTGCCCCTACTGTCACTGGGAAACGACAACGCAAGATTGAACCCAAAGCTAAGCACTTCTCCCATTGCAAGAAAAACCAATCTAGTTGGCCAAACCGAACCGATAGTTCGAAGAGATTCACATAATATTCATAGGTAAGTTGATCATAAATCCATGATTCATCGGATCTCGGCAAACACACCGCAAAAGAGTATTACATCGAGTAGATCTCCAAGAACATCGAGGAGAACATGGTATTGAGAATCAAAGACACAGAAGAAGCCATCTAGCTACTAGCTATGGACCCGTAGGTTTGAGGTAAACTACTCACGCTTCATCAAAACGGCAATAGGGTTGATGTAGAAGCCCTCCATGATCTAATCCCCCTACGACAGGGTGCCAGAAAAGGGCCCTAGATGGGATCTCACAGGTACAGAAGGTTGCGGTGGCGGAAAAGTGTTTTTGTGGATGCTTCTGGTGGTTTGGGGATATATGGGAATATATAGCCGAAAGAATTACGTCAGGAGGGTCATGGGGGGCCCACAAGGGAGGGTAGCGTGCCCTACCCCCGTGGACGCGCCCTCCGTTCTTGTGGCCGCCTCGTGGCTCCTCTGACTTCATCTCCAACTCTCCTGGTTGTCTTCTGGTCCAAGAAAAATCATCATAAAGGTTTCTATAAAATAATTTAACCACCGTCGTGCTCTAAAAAGATATAAGTGAAGCACTAGAGCAAAATTGCCTAGCTCAAAAGATATAAGTGAAGCACATAGAGTATTCTAATAAATCACGATTCATGCGTGTCCCTCTCAAAAGTTGTGTACAGCAAGGATGATTGTGGCAAACTAAAAAGCAAAGAATCAAATCATACAAGACACTCCAAGCAAAACACATATCATATGGTGAATAAAAATACAGCCTCAAGTAAAGTTACCGATAGACGAAGACAAAAGAGGGGATGCCTTCCAGGGCATCCCCAAGCTTAGGCTCTTGCTTGTCCTTGAATATTACCTTGGGGTGCCTTGGGCATCCCCAAGCTTTAGCTCTTGCCACTCCTTATTCCATAGTCCATCAAATACTTACCCAAAACTTGAAAAGTTCACAACACAAAACTCAACAGAAAATCTCATAAACTCCATTAGTATAAGAAAATAAATCACCACTTTATGGTACTGTTGTTAACTCATTATTTATTTATATTGGTGTAATATCTACTGTATTCCAACTTTTCCTTGGTTCATACCCCCCGATACTACCCATAGATTCATCAAAGCAAACAACACAAAGAAAACAGAATCTGTCAAAAACAGAACAGTCTGTGGCAATCTGTAACTCTCGAATACTTCTGTAACTCCAAAAACTCTGAAATATTAGGACAACCTGAGAAATTTGTTTACCAATCAATTGCAAAACAAATCAGATCAAAATCACGCTTTTGTGAATTATGAAAATTATTTTTATGGGCGCAAAAGTTTATGTTTCTTAGCAAGATTAAAACAACTATCACCGTAAGCTATCCCAAAGGTCTCACTTGGCACAAACACTAATTAAAAAACGATCTATCGTAGCGTTTCCCTACCCTAGCCGCCGCCACGGGCGAGGCGACTAGGGAGGCGATCCTTTTCCACCGATCTCCACCGGCGAGGGTGCTAGCCCCCTCTCTCTCCGACTACTGCTCCAGCAGCAGGAGGGAGGGGGGACCCCATTCCTCCGCTCTGTAGTTAGGTTTGGATTTATAGGTTGTGGTGCGCCATTGGGGTGGTGGGAGCGGCGCCCGGACAAATAAATCTGCCTCAACTCTACTCCCACACCGGCGGTGTCCTTCATGGCGGCGTCTCGGAGTTGGTGGCATCGTGTGTTTGTCGATACTTCAGATCAACGATGTTAGGGTTCATGGATGGTGTCGGCGAGGCGGCGGCGGCGAATCCATCAGGTGTATCTTTCCTTCTGCTTTGTCCCTGTTGCTACGGCGTTATCTCCGATGTCATGGTGGAGCTGGGAGGTTTTGTCGTACAGGAGTACACGCAAACACTTGTCTACGCAAGTGACAGCTGGAAGATGGTGCATCTTGTGCTGGGTTTGTGGTTGAAGGCTGATAGCTCTGGTTTCCTGCTCCGACGTCGTAGTCGTGCGGGGGTGTCAGTTCTGGAGTTTGATGGCGTGTCCGGGGACACGTTGCCCCGGTCTGATTCTTTCAACGACAATGGTTTTGCTTTAGGAAAACTACTTTGGAGGCCTGTAAAGCTACTGATCAGCGATGGAGCCGCATCGAGCTCGGGTGAAGAGGTGATATGTCTCCTCTTCCTTAGTGAAGAGGGCCAGGCGCTGGTTTTTTGCATAGGATTATCCTATCTTTTCAGTCCTGTAATATCGATGTTTATGTGGCTTGTAACTGAATCTTTATGTTATTAATGAGACATGTATTACTATGCAAAAAAACACTTATTAAAACACAAAACCGCACCTAACCAGAGGCTAGATGAATTATTCAAAGCAAAAAAGGAACAAAAAGCAAAGAAACAAATAAAATTGGGTTGCCTCCCAACAAGCGCTATTGTTTAACACCCTTAGCTAGGCATAAAACACAAATAGATCTAGGTATTGTCATCTTCTCCCTTTTGGTAATAAAGAGAGAATTTCTTATCCAGAGCGTTTATCTTTCTATTTTGTGAAAGTACGTGGCCACTAATGGTGGAATAAAGATTAAGAACACTTCAAAAATTTGCATCTAAGCTAGCCTTCATCTCTTTGATAATTTCTTTTTGATAAAAGCACATAAGGGTAGTTGATTCAACATTTTCACCTTTGGGGCGCCCAAATATAGCTTTCATCTTTTCATAAATATCGACGGCAACCCCTTCAAGAAAACCATTTTCAAATATAGAATCCAAACTTGCTTAAAAGAAGAGGGTAAACCAACATAAAAGCTTTTAAAGTATGTCTCAATATGATACTGAGGCACATCGATGGCTCAGATCTTTAACAACCTATCCCAAGCATCTTTCAAAGATTCATCAAGCAAATAGCGAAAAATTCTAGGGTCGTCTTCATCAAAATTGTTAAAACAGTCATTAATAACCCCGGTAGGTCTTTCTGTAGCATCATTATTTATGAGCTTAGAGAGGACAGAGGGCTATCCAAAGCATTAAAACCCGGGAGAAAACCCTTAGCCATTTTTGATTCGGCCATAACGATATAAAGACAAACTAAAGCAAACAAGAGAATAGCGAGAGAAAAGGCAAATATTTTCGAAAATTGTTTTAGAAGTGGGGGAGAGGGAAACAAGAGGGAATGGCGAATAATGTAATGCAAGAGATGAGAGTTTATGATGGGTACTTGGTATGTCTTAACTTGGCATAGATCTCCCCGACAACAGCACCAGAAATTCTTCCTGCTACTTCTTGAGCTTGCGTTGGTTTTTCCCTTGAAGAGGAAAGGGTGATGCAGCAAAGTAGAGATAAGTATTTCCCTCGGTTAGAGAACCAAGGTATCAATCTAGTAGGAGATAACGCACAAATCACCGAATACCTACACAAATAATCAAACAACTTTGCACCCTACGCAATAAAGGGGTTGTCAATCCCTTCATGGTTACTTGCAAAAGTGAGGTCTGATAGAGATAGATAAACAAAAAGTAAAATATTTTTGGGTTTTTTGGTTTATAGATCTGAAAGTAAAAGATTGCAAAATAGTAGATCAGAAACTAATATGATGGAAAATAGACCCGATGGCCATAGGTTTCACTAGAGGCTTCTCTCAAGATAGCAAATAATACGGTGGGTGAATAAATTACTGTCGAGCAATTGAGAGAAAAGTGCAAATTTATGATGATATCTAAGGCAATGATCATGAATATAGGCATCACGTCCGTGTCAAGTAGACCAAAACATTCTGCATCTACTACTATTACTCCACACATCGGCCGCTATCCAGCATGCATCTAGAGTATTACGTTCATAAAGAACTGAGTAACGCATTAAGTAAGATGACATGATGTAGAGGAATTAACTCAAGCAATATGATGAAAACCATATATTTTTATCCTCGATGGCAGCAATACAATATGTGCCTTGTTGCCCCTACTGTCACTGGTAAAGGACACCACAAGATTGAACTCAAAGCTAAGCACTTCTCCCATTGCAAGAAAAACCAATCTAGTTGGCCAAACCAAACCGATAGTTCGAAGAAAATTACAAAGATATCAAATCATGCATATAAGAATTCAAAGAAGATTCAAATAATATTCATAGATAAGCTGATCATAAATCCACAATTCATCAGGTCTCGGATAACACACTGCAAAAAAAATATTACATCGAATAGATCTCCAAGAACATCAAGGAGAACATGGTATTGAGAATCAAAGACAGAGAAGAAGCCATCTAGCTACTAGCTATGGACCTGTAGGTCTTAGGTAAACTACTCATGCTTCATCAGAAGGGCAATAGAGTTGATGTAGAAGCCATCCATGATCGAATCCCCCTCCGGCATGGTGCCAGAAAAGGCCCTAGATGGGATATCATGGGTAAAGAAGATTGCAGCGGCGGAAAAGTGTTTTCGTGGATGCTTCTGGCGGTTTGGGGATATATGGTAATATATAGGTGAAAGAATTAGGTTAGGAGGGTCACGGTGGTCCCATAAGGGTGGGGGCGCACCCTACCCCCTAGGCGCGCCCTCCGTCCTTGTGGTCGCCTCGTGGCTCCTCCGGCTTCATCTCCAAGTCTCATGGGGTTCTTCTGGTCCAAGAAAAATCACTGAGGTCTTTCATTGGAAAATTCTTATTTGGACATCCTTTTATGCTATCTAGAAATTATATATCATTTCTAATCAGTAATATGTCATCCACATATAATATCAGAAATGCTATAGATCTCCCACTCACTTTCTTGTAAATACATGCTTTACTGTAAGTCTGTATAAAACCAAATGGTTTGATCACCTCATCAAAGCGTATATTCCAACTCCGAGATGCATGCACCAGTCCATAAATGGATCGTTGGATCTTGCATATATTGTTAGCATCCTTAGGATCAACAAAAACTTCTGGTTGCACCATATACAACTCTTCCTTAAGAAACCCTTTAAGGAATGCCGTTTTGACGTCCATTTGCCAGATCTCATAATCATAAAATGCGGCAATAGCTAACATAATTCTAATAGACTTAAGCATCGCTACGGGTGAGAAAGTCTCATCGTAGTCAACCCCTTGAACTTGTCGAAAACCTTTTTCGAAAAGTGGAGCTTTGTAGACAGTGATATTACCATCAGCGTCCGTCTTCCTCTTGAAGATCCATTTATTCTCAATGGTTTTCCAATCATCGGGCTAGTCCACCAAAGTCCACACTTTGTCCTCATACATGGATCCTATCTCAGATTTCATGGCCTGAAGCCATTTGTCGGAATCTGGGCTCATCAAAGCTTCTTCATATTTTGTAGGTCCGTTGTTGTCTAACAACATGACTTCCAGGACAGGATTACCATACCACTCTGGTGTGGTATGTGTTCTGGTCGACCTATGAGGTTCAGTAGTAACTTGATATGAAGTTTCATGATCATCATTTGCTTCCTCTCTGGTTGGTGTAGGCATCACGGGAATGGTTTTCTCTGATGTGCTACTTTCCAATTTGAGAGAAGGTACAACTACCTCACCAAGTTCTACTTTCCTCAAACTCACTTCTTTCGAGAGAAACTCCTTCCCTAGAAATGGACCATTCTTAAAGACAAAGATCTTGCCTTCGGATCTGTGGTAGAAGGTATACCCAATAGTTTCTTTATGGTATCCTATGAAGACGCATTTCTCCGCTTTGGGTTCGATCTTATCAGGTTGAAGCCTTTTGACATAAGCGTCGCATCCCCAAACTTTAAGAAATGACAGCTTAGGTTTCTTGCCAAACCATAGTTCATACGGTGTTGTCTCAATGGATTTAAATGGTGCCCTATTTGACACGAATGCGTCTGTCCCTAATTGCATAAGCCCAAAATGATAGCGACAAATTAGTAAGAGATATCATAGAATGCACCATATTTAATAAAGTACGGTTACGATGTTCGGACACACCATTACGTTGTGGTGTTCCAGGTGGCATGAGTTGTGAAATAATTCCACATTGTCTTAAATGAAGGCCAAACTCGTAACTCAAATATTCACCTCCGCGATCAGATCATAGAAACTTTATTTTCTTGTTACGATGATTTTCCACTTCAGTCTGAAATTTTTTGAACTTTTCAAATGTTTCAGACTTGTGTTTCATCAAGTAGATATACCCATACCTACTCAAATCATCTATGAAGGTAAGAAAATAACGATACATGCCGCGTGCTTCAACACTCATCTGACCGCATACATCGGTATGAATTATTTCCAAGAAGTCATTAGCTCGCTCCATTGTTCCGGAGAACGGAGTTTTAGTCATCTTACCCATGAGGCATGGTTCGCAAGTATACCTATAGAGCATCTTTATGATCATCTAGTTATGAAGTGACATCTTGAAATTAAGTGAAGGGTTCATCTTATAATGCTACATTGTTCTAAGCAAAATAAGATGGATAAAAAGATAAACATCACATGCAATCAATATGTGACATGATATGGCCATTATCATCTCGTGCGTTTGATCTCCATCTCCAAAGCACCGGCATGAACTCCATCGTCACTGCCATAACACCATGATCTCCATCATCGTCTCATCACATGGTCGTCTCGCCAACTATCGCTTCTACAACTATTGTTAAGCATAGCAATAAAGTAAACCAATTACATGATGAATAATAAATTAAAGACAACCCTATGGCTCTTGTCGGTTGCCGTACTCATCGCCATGCAAGTCGTGAACCTATTACAAAACATGATCATCTCATACGTCAACATATATCACATCATGTTTTGGCCATACCACATCACAACATGCCCTGCAAAAACAAGTTAGACATCCTCTACTTTGTTGTTGCAAATTTTACGTGGGTCCTATGGGCAACTAGCAAGAACCATTCTTACCGATGTAAAGCCACAACGGTGATAATCAAGTCGCCTTTTAACCTTCTACAAGGACCGCCTTCATCAAATTAGATTCAACTAAAGTAGGAGAGACAGACACCCTCTAGCCACCTTATGCAAAACAAGTTGCATGTCTGTCGGTGGAACCGGCTCTTGTGCATGGACAAGTAAGGTTGGTCTGAGCCGCTTCATCCCAACTACCGTTGAATCCAAATATGACAAGAGAGGTAAGAAATATGACAAGAGAGGTAAGAAATCCAACGTATCTATAATTTATGAAGTATTCATGCCATGTTTACAACAATTTTATATGGTTTTGGTATGATTTGAATAGAACTAACCCGGACTGACGTTGTTTTCAGTAGAACTACTGTGGTGGTGTTTTTTGTGTAGAAATAAAAGTTCTATGAATTGGACAAAACTTTTTGATGATTTTTTGGAAGAAAAGAGAAATAATGGACTAAAGAACCACTAGAGGGGGCCCCCTGCTGCCCACAAGACACAAGGGTGTGCCACCCCCTGGCGCACCCTGGTGGGTGGTGGGCCCCTGAGGCCCATCGTCGCATGAAACCGCCGCAAAAAAATTCTATATATTTAGAAACCCCCGAAAGTTAACCTAGATCAGAAGTTCCATCGTCGCAAGCCTCTATAGCCAACAAATACTAATCTGGACCATGTTCCGGCACTCTGTTGCAGGGGGAAATTATCACTTATGGCCATCTTCATCATCCCGGCGGCTATGTGTTTGTACCAGTAGGGAGTAGTCCACCCTCGGGGTTGAGGGTTTGTACCAGTAGCTATGTGTTTAATCTCTCCCTCTTGTGTTCTTGATTTGGCACGATCTTGATGTATCACGAGCTTTGTTAATATATTTGAATCATATGGTGTTTCCCCCTCTCTATCTTGTTGTGATTAATTGAGTTTTCCCTTTGAGATTTCGTTATTATCGCATTGAATATTCTTATGGACTTGAGAACACTTGATGTATTTCTTGCTATGAATACCCGTGGTGACAATGGGATATCATATTGAGTAAGTTGATGTGTGTTTTGGCACTCAACTCGTGGATTCCCGAGGTGACATTGGGGTAATCTGAGCATAGGGGTTGATGCACATTCCGGTCTTTCTTTCTTTGATAGAAATCTTGGGGCACTCTTTGAGGTTCTTTGTGTTGGATTGAGTATTATGAATCTGAAATTGTTTGATGCATATCATATAATCAACTCACGTATACTCGCAGTGACATTGGAGTACCTAAGTGACATTAGAGTTGGTTGATGTGTATCATATGGTGTTATTTTAGTACGAACTCTTGGATAGATCGATAGGAAACAATAACTTTGAGGTGGTTTTGTACCCTACAAACAATTTATTCTTATCTTCTCTGCTAGATAAGAACTTTGGAGTGATTCTTCATCGCATGTTGAGGGATTGTTATGTGATCCAATTATATTAGCATTGTTGAGAGGTTGCACTAGTGAAAGTATGAATGGTAGGCCTCATTTTCAAGCATTGCAATATCGTTTGTGCTCACTTTTGTTACTTGATACCTTGCTATTTTTTTATTAATATTACAAAAATCAATATCTACTATCATTACTACACTTGTATCACCGTCTCTTCGTCGTACTAGTGCACCTATACAATTTACCATTGTATTTGGTGTGTTGGGCACACAAGAGACTCTTTGTTATTTGGTTGCAGGGTTGTTTGAGAGAGACCATCTCCAACCTAAGACTCCCACGGGTTGATAAACCTTAGGTCATCCACTTGACGGAAATTTGCTACTGTTCTACAAAATTTTGTGCTTGGAGGCCCAACACGAGTCTACAAGAACAAGTTGTGTAGTAGACATCAAGCTCTTTTCTGGCGCCTTTGCCGGGGAGGTGAGTGCTTGAAGGTATATCTTTAGAACTCGCAACTGAATATTTTATTTTCTTGTTTTATCACTAGTTCATTTTATAAAAGAAAACTACAAAAAATGGAATTGAGGTGGCCTCATATTCTTCAAGTTTATCATGTCTTTCTTGAAAATGATGGAAAGGAAAATTTTGCTCAATTAATAGAAGAATAATTCAATAAAATGTTTGGCATAAATGATGAGCATGATTTCAATGTTGTTAGTATGAATTCTTTGAATATACCTGATGTTAATGCTATGCAAAGCAACAAGCTTGGGGATGCTATGTTTGATGTAGATGCTTTTTTTGTCCCCCGAGTTTCGATGAGAAAATTTATTATGATGATTGCATGCCTCCTATTTATGATGATTACAACAATAAAAGTGGATTTGGAGAGGTCGTGACTTTATTTAATGATGATTCCACTACTTTTGTAACGCCCAGATAATTATGCTATAGTAATCCCATGCTAATGATGTCGCGTCACTGCAATTACTGTTGTTAACCTCACGATTATTCAATCTCATTCGATTTCAAAATTCAAAATTAAATCAAATAACAAAAGTAAATAAAAGAACAAGAAAAAAAAGACCTCCCCCACTGGGCGAACTGGCCCAGCTAGCCTACCAGCCCACACCGCGTGGGGATAAGACCGAGCCCCCCACTCTCCTCGTCAGCTCCCAGGGATCTTTTCCCCCGCACGACCCCCATTCCCACGATCCCCTTCTCCTCCTCCCGTCTGGATCTGGGTAGAGCGCCTGAGCCCGCAGACCCCCATTGCGCCCTGGTGCTCTCCCGTCGCCCGACAATCGCCGCCGTGCGAAGCCCCCCTCGCCGGACCGCCTCCCCGACTTCGCCGGATCATCCCTGTCCTCCTCCCCAGCGGCTCCATCGCGTCGTAGCCGTCCCCGTCGTCGACCACCTGTAGGACCTTGATAAGAGGTGTCTAGAGAGGGGTGATTAGACACTAAGTATCAAAGTTGCAGTTTTTAACTTCTTTAAGTTTAAGTGGAGTTTAGGCACAAATTTAACATTGACAACATATAGCAAGCAAGCATGCAAAGAGTATATGAGCAGCGGAAAGTAAAGCATGCAACTTGCAAGAATATAAAGGGAAGGGTTTTGGAGGATTCAAACGCAATTGGAGACACGGATGTTTTTGGCGTGGTTCCGATAGGTGGTGCTATCGTACATCCACGTTGATGGAGACTTCAACCCACGAAGGGTAACGGTTGCGCGAGTCCACGGAGGGCTCCACCCAAGAAGGGTCCACTAAGAAGCAACCTTGTCTATCCCACCATGGCCGTCACCCACGAAGGACTTGCCTCACTAGCGTTAGATCTTCATGAAGTAGGCGATCTCCTTTCCCTTACAAACTCCTTGGTTCAACTCCACAATCTCGTCGGAGGCTCCCAAGTGACACCTAGCCAATCTAGGAGACACCACTCTCCAAGAAGTAACAAATGGTGCGTTGATGATGAACTCCTTGCTCTTGTGCTTCAAATGATAGTCTCCCCACACTCAACTCTCTCTCATAGGATTTGGATCTGGTGGAAAGAAGATTTGAGTGGAAAGCAACTTGGGGAAGGCTAGAGATCAAGATTCATATGGTCGGAATGGAATATCTTGGCCTCAACACATGAGTAGTTGGTTCTCTCTCAGAACTGGTAAGTTGGAAGTGTAGGTTTGTTCTGATGGCTCTCTCCACAAATGAAGAGGAGGTGGAGGGGTATATATAGCCTCCACACAAAATCTAACCGTTACACACAATTTACCAATCTCGATGGGACCGAATCAACAAACTCGGTCAGAACGATTTAGTAAACCTAGTGACCATTAGGATTTTCGGTGGGACCGAAATGCAACTCGGTAGGACCGATATGGTTACAGTTAGGGCATAATGTAATCTCGGTGAGACTGATTACACAAACTTGCTGAGACCGATTTTGGTAATTAGCTAACCAGAGAGTTGGTCAGGCAAACTAGGTGGGACCAATTACTCAAACTCGGTGAGACCGATCTTAGTAATAAGTTAACCAGAGAGTTTGCATTGTAATCTCGGTAGTACCGATTACACAAACTCGGTGAGACCAATTTTGATAATGGACATACACAGAGAGATTACAATCCCATCTCGGTGAGACCGAGATCCCTATCGGTGAGACCGATTTGCCTAGGGTTTGTGGCAGTGGCTATGACATTTGTGGCGCCGGATATACAGAATCGGTGTGACCGATTTTGGCTTTAGGTTTAGGTCATATGTGTGGAAGTGGGAAAGTATTTGAGGGTTTTGGAGCATATCACTAAGCACTGTGGAGCAAGACACTCATTAAGCAACACCTCATCCCTTCTTGATAGTATTGGCTTTTCCTATAGACTCAATGTGATCTTGGATCACTAAAATGTAAAATGAAGAGTCTTGAGCTTGAAGCTTTAGCCAATCCTTTGTCCTTAGCATCTTGAAGGAGTTCTCACATCCTTTAGTCCATGCCACTCCATTGTTGAACTTATCTGAAACATACTAGATAAAAGTGTTAGTCCAACAAGAGATATGTTGTCATTAATTACCAAAACAACCTAGGGGGCACTTGTGCTTTCAATCTCCCTCTTTTTGGTAATTGATGACAACATACATCAAAGCTTTAGATAAGGATATAAAGAATAGCAAGTAAAGCTTTGGAAAGACATGTAACAAGCATAGGCTCCCCCTACATGTATGCAAACATGTGAATATGGAATATAGAAGCATGTGAGAGCATAACCATGATAGAGTAGGCAATGAGTTACATGTATCTCGGCCATATGCATTAGAGCAAAGAATATTAAAGAAAATATCTTCATGCTCATGAGTCCTTCTTGCAAACAGTATGTACATCAGCAAGAATTCCTCATACACATGATTGTGATGCATATACTTACCTTGTAGTCTTGAGTTGGCTTAGGATGGAATGAACCTGCGTAAACAAGGTTAGATAACACAAGTACATCTACTAGCCAGAGCAAACAGAAGAAACCACAAGAATACCAAGACTGGGATGACATGTAGAGAGGGAGTACTAAGTACCACATTGGATTAGTCATGTCCCCAAGAGTAAAGATATGCAATGAATTTAAATGATTTCTTTCCCTTAGATGTCTTGCTCCCCCTGAATCTAGCATGGGATACTGGGAGAAGATAGGGAACAGAAAATCAGAGCTGAAAGATGTAAATGAACAAAGTTAATGCAAGCTAATGTAAATAAGCATATATGAACATGTCTTTTCCCCTCAATAAGACATGTGAAATCTCTCCTCTTGAACACCGAGCATCTGGGATCCTCGAGAAATACTTTCTACTTGAGTATTCTCTCCCCCTGGAGATCTCTTTCTCTCCCCCTGTGGAAGTGATATTCTCTCTCCCTTTGGAAGAGATGAGCTTGGATGTGATCTCTCTAAGTGATAAGCTTTGATGTGATCTCTCTCTCCCCCTTTGGCATCAATTTCCAAGAAGGGTTTTCTGGAATTTGTTGTGAATGGGTTCGGTCTTGGAGTCACAACACAAAGCACTGGATAAAATTGTGATGCTTGTAGAGGACAAGATTCATTGAGTGGAGCTGGATCAAAAGAAACACAGAATTAGTGGCAAACTGTTTTTCCTGTGGGGAAATCGGTGGCACCGAGTGGTATGCTTCGGTTGTACCGAAAGAACTCGGTTGGACCAAAAATAACTAATTGGTGGAACCGAGTTCATTGCAGAGAAAACACTTGTCACCTCAGCTCACTAGTCTAGTAGGATCTCACAATTGATTTGCAAGGTACTAAATGATATGCAATGAATTGGATGCAGAAAATGCTGAACAAACAGAAAAGAAAGAAATCTAGATGAAGTTTTTTTTTGTTAAAAGGGGAAACAAATATGCATGAGACAGATGCAAAAACACAGAAAAGAACACAAGAGAACTTCATCTAGAGATGGTCGGCGACAAAGTCACCTATGTTAGAGTATATTGACTTAGGAGTCAAGTGAGATCACTTGATCATAGGTCATACTCATCGTTTAAGCTCAAAATGGGATTACCATTTTTTGTTTAAGCATCTTGATGTATTCACATCTTGTCGAGTTGCTTTAGCTCATGACTCGGAGTAAAGCTTCTCTAAGATGGAATAACATACCTTGGTTGGTGGTGTTGATCATGTAGTTGAACTTGTGTGGGTTGCTCTAGGTTGATGTAGACAAGAGTTGGGAGCACCACTTGAAATTTGAGTCCATCTACCTACATGGGTTAGTTCTTGCAAGGAAGAGCACGTGCGTATCCAAAATTGACAATCATGAAGCTCAACATGGAATTTGTCAAAGGATATGTTTGAATGGTTTCGTGCTTCCTTGTCTTCAACCACCTTTGTATAGAGACTTGGTGATGTAGAGATTGCTCAAGATGTGAGATGTTCATCATAAGAGAAATATCAAGGATTAGTCATAAGCTCATGTCTTGCATGTATCCAATAGAGTTTCTACTCCAAGTTTGAAGCATCAATGATGTTAAATTCTCCTCTCAACCTGCAAAACACTTTCTCATCAAGAGGTTTAGTGAATATATCCGCTAATTGCTTTTCGGTGCGAACATGCTTAACATCAATGTCACCCTTAGCAACATGATCTCGAATGAAATGATGACGAACTTCAATATGCTTAGTTCGAGAATGTTGCATAGGATTATGACCCATTTTGATAGCACTTTCATTGTCACAAAGCAATGGAACATGTTTCACATATATCCCATAATCTTTAAGAGTTTGGGTCATCCAAAGTAATTGAGCACAACATGAACCAGTGGCAATGTATTCCGCTTCGGCTGTGGATAAAGATACCGAGTTTTGTTTCTTGGAGGACCAAGACACAAGAGATCTACCAAGAAATTCACAAGTACCCGAAGTGGACTTTCTATCAACCATGTCTCCGGCATAGTCCGAGTCGGAGTAGCCAACAAGATCGAAAGAGGCCCTCTTGGGATACCAAATGCCAAAATTTGGTGTATGGATTAATTATCTCACTATCCTTTTCACGGCCTTAAGATAAAATTCTTTAGGAGCAGCTTGATATCGTGCACACATGCACACACTTAGCATAATATCAGGACGTGAAGCACATAGATATAACAATGATCCAATCATAGAGCGATAAACCTTATGATCAACCGATTCACCATCTTTGGTCAAGTCAAGATGTCCACTAGTAGGCATGGGTGTAGGCATACCTTTGCATTCTTGCATATTGAATTTCTTGAACAAATCCTTAGTGTACTTTGTTTGAGAGACAAAAGTACCTTCCTTAGTTTGCTTGATTTGCAACCCAAGAATGAATTTGAGTTCACTCATCATAGACATCTCAAACTTCTCCGACATAAGCTTCCCAAACTTTTCACTAAAATGAGGGTTAGTTGAACCAAATATAATATCATCAACATAAATTTGGCATACAAAGAGTTCTCCATTAACCCTTTTAGTAAAAAGAGTAGAATCAATCTTCCCAATTTCAAAGCCTTTTTCTATAAGGAACTTGGTCAAGCATTTATACCACGCTCTAGGAGCCTGTTTAAGACCATAAAGGGCTTTGCAAAGTTTGTAAACATGATTTGGTTTCTTAGGATTGATAAAGCCGGGAGGTTGTTTAACATAAACTTCCTCCTCTATTTCACCATTTAGAAAAGCACTTTTAATGTCCATTTGGTACAAGGTGATATCATGGTGATTAGCATAGGCAAGTAAGATGCAAATGGACTCAAGTCTAGCAACGGGAGCATAAGTCTCACCATAGTCCATACCTTCGACTTGTGTGTAGCCTTGGGTGACGAGACGTGCTTTGTTGCGAACTACTTTTCCATCTTCATCTTGCTTGTTATGAAACACCCATTTGGTACCGATGATGTTGTGGTTGTTGTCGGGCTTCTCAACCAATGTCGAAACTTGGTTCCTCTCAAAGTTGTGTAGCTCTTCATGCATAGCATTTATCCAATCCGGATCTTCCAATGCTTCTTCGACCTTCATAGGTTCAATGATAGAGATGAAAGAATAGTTTTCAGAAAAGTTAGCTAAACGATTTTTAGAGCGAGTGATTCTCCCGGTTTGATTATCATTGTAGATTTGCTCGACGGGATGGTCTTTAGCAATTCTTGCTCGAACTCATGAAAGCTTTTACTTGGATCTTGGTTGAACTTCTTCTTCATCTTGTTCTTCTTCTTGGCCTTCTTCATTGTTGGCGTTGTCGTACTCTTGTCGTGGTGGAGAAGGAGGTTGTTGATGTTCATCTTGATGCACTTCCTCGTTTTCTTCATCTTGGTGTGTCCCACTTGTGGATGCTTCCGTATCAAGTCTTGGTTCACCTTGTCGTGATGTAGAAGCTTCCACTTGGACGGACGATCTACTCTCCTTCACCTCCGTTGGATGAACCTTGCCAATAGATAAGTCTTGGATTGCTTCTGAAGGATCTTTGTCTCCTACATCAATTGGCAATTGCTCTACTTGTGAGCCGTTAGATTCATCAAACTTCACATCTACCGTCTCTTCAACCTTTCAAGTGAAATTGTTGTAGACACGATAAGTGTGAGAGTTTGAGCCATAACCTAGTAGGAAACCTTCATGAGACTTAGGAGCAAATTTAGAACGACGATGCTTATCAAGAATGTAGCACTTTGAGCCGAATACTCGAAAGTATCCAACTTGGGGTTTGTTACCGGTGAGGAGCTCGTATGCCGTCTTGCTGAGTAGCTTGTGAAGATACAAGCGATTTGTTGCATGACAAGCTGTCTCAACCGCTTCTGCCCAAAAGTGCTTCGGGGTCTTGTACTCATCAAGCATCGTTCTTGCCATTTCGATGAGCGTCTGGTTCTTCCTCTCAAAAACTCCATTTTGTTGAGGTGTGTACGTAGCTGAGAACTCATGTGAAATCCCTTCTTCGTCAAGAAAGGTGTCCACATTTGCGTTCTTGAACTCCGTTCTGTTGTCGCTCCGAACCTTCTTGATCTTTACTTAAAATTGATTTTGGGCCTTCCTAGCGAAGTTTTTGAAGATCTTTTGGACCTGCGATTTATCATCGAGAAAGAACACCCACGTAAATCTTGAAAAATCATCAACTATAACTAGACCAAAAGAATTTCCACCGAGACTCTTGTAAGAGTTGGGACCAAAAAGATCCATGTGAAGTAGCTCGAGTGGCCTCCTTGTGGTCATGATGTTCTTCACGGGATGCCTTGCTCCAACCTGTTTACCTGCTTGACAAGCACTGCAGAGTCTATCCTTATCAAATATGACATCGTTAACACCAAGGATATGATTTCCTTTAATAAGCTTGTGAAGGTTTCTCATGCCAATGTGACCTAGTCTTCTATGCCATAACCAACCTTTTGAGGATTTAGCAATGAAGCAAGTTTTAGGTTGAGCCTTTTTAGTGAAATCAACTATGTATAGATCACCTCTACGTATACCGGTAAAGACCATTTTATGATTGTCTCGACGAAACACTTGGCAATCTACTTCAGTAAATAGGACATTGAAACCGAAATCAGCAAGTCTAGATACTGAAAGTAAGTTGTAGCCAAGAGACTCAACGAGCATAACATTCTGAATGGAGCTATCATGTGAGACGGCCACCTTACTGAGGCCAACCACCTTACCCTTTGAGTTGTCATCGAAAGTGACATACTTTCGAGGACTATCATTTTCAGCAAGCTCGTGAAACATGTCTTTATCTCCGGTCATGTGATCGGTACATCCACTATCAAGAACCCATTCCTTTCCTCCTGCCATATATCCCCGAGGATTTTCCATAAGACCAAAATGTCTCATTGCATCATCAAGATCAAAGTCATCATCATCATCCTCATCATAGTATCCATGTTCAACATCGTCATGTGGTGGATCAATTCCTAGTGAGAGTGATTCATTAGTATGAGTTTGACAATGATCTCCTCTATGAATTCTAGTAGCTTCCGAAATGATATCGCTAATAATTCCTACATTTCCTTTAGCACGCATAAGGTTTGTAAGTTCAAATAGACGATCACCAAACATAGGATCACTAGTATTCATCTTACTCAAAGCAATAGACTTATGAAGAATTTTATCAAGATTTTTCAAAGAATAATCAGGAAATCATTCCTCAAGAAATTTCCATATAGTGTAGGCACACTCAAGAGTAGGCAGTTTTCCAACCAAGTTTCTAGGCAAGCCTCTAGTGATAAGATTAACAGTTCTAACATTCCTAATCATGTCAATAGACTCATCAAGGGTAGGATGCATAGGATCAACATAAGGTGCACAAGGACTAGCAATGTACTTGTTCAAATTATATTGATTGAAATTACAAGCATCTCATTTTTCCACTCATGAAAGTACTCTCCATCAAGAATAGGCACTCTATGTCTAAAACTCCCCAAAGTAGACTCATCCATCTTCCTCCAATGGTGATTAAACAAAGGCAATGGAGACCAATGCTCTGATACCACTTGTAGGACCTTGAGAAGAGGTGTCTAGAGGGGGGGTGATTAGACACTAAGTACCAAAGTTGCAGTTTTTAACTTCTTTAAGTTTAAGTGGAGTTTAGGCACAAATTTAACATTCACAACATATAGCAAGCAAGCATGCAAAGAGTATATGAGCAGCGGAAAGTAAAGCATGCAACTTGCAAGAATGTAAAGGGAAGGATTTTGGAGGATTCAAACGCAATTGGAGACACGGATGTTTTTGGCATGGTTCCGATAGGTGGTGCTATCGTACATCCACATTGATGGAGACTTCAACCCACGAAGGGTAACGGTTGCACGAGTCCACGGAGGGCTCCACCCAAGAAGGGTCCACAAAGAAGCAACCTTGTCTATCCCACCATGGTTGTCGCCCACGAAGGACTTGCCTCACTAGCGGTATATCTTCACGAAGTAGGCGATCTCCTTGCCCTTACAAACTCCTTGGTTCAACTCCACAATCTTGTCGGAGGCTCCCAAGTGACACCTAGCCAATCTAGGAGACACCACTCTCCAAGAAGTAACAAATGATGTGTTGATGATGAACTCCTTGCTCTTGTGCTTCAAATGATAGTCTCCCCAACACTCAACTCTCTCTCATAGGATTTGGATCTGGTGGAAAGAAGATTTGAGTGGAAAGCAACTTGGGGAAGGCTAGAGATCAAGATTCATATGGTAGGAATGGAATATCTTGGCCTCAACACATGAATAGGTGGTTCTCTCTCAGAACTGGTAAGTTGGAAGTGTAGGTTTGTTCTGATGGCTCTCTCCATGAATGAAGAGGAGGTGGAGGGGTATATATAGCCTCCACACAAAATCTAACCGTTACACACAATTTACCAATCTCGGTGGGACCGAATCAACAAACTCGGTCAGACTAATTTAGTAAACCTAGTGACCGTTAGGATTTTCGGTGGGACCGAAATGCAACTCAATAGGACCGATATGGTTAGGGTTAGGGCATAACATAATCTCAGTGAGACCGATTACTCAAACTCGGTGAGACCGATTTTGGTAATTAGCTAACCAGAGAGTTGGTCAGGCAAACTCAGTGGGACCGATTACTCAAACTCGGTGAGACCGATCTTGGTAAAAAGTTAACCAGAGAGTTTGCATTGTAATCTCGGTAGTACCGATTAAACAAACTCGGTGAGACCAATTTTGATAATGGACATACACAAAGAGATTACAATCCCATCTCGGTGAGACCGAGATCCCTATCGGTGAGACCGATTTGCCTAGGGTTTGTGGCAGTGGCTATGACATTTGAACTCGGTGGCGCCGGATAGAAAGAATCGGTGTGACCGATTTTGGCTTTAGGTTTAGGTCATATGTGTGGAAGCGGGAAAGTAGTTGAGGGTTTTGGAGCATATCACTAAGCACTGTGGAGCAAGAAACTCATTAAGCAACAACTCATCCCTTCTTGATAGTATTGGCTTTTCTTATAGACTCAATGTGATCTTGGATCACTAAAATGTAAAATGAAGAGTCTTGAGCTTGAAGCTTTAGCCAATCCTTTGTCCTTAGCATCTTGAAGGAGTTCCCACATCCTTTAGTCCATGCCACTCCATTGTTGAACTTATCTGAAACATACTAGATAAAAGTGTTAGTCCAACAAGAGATATGTTGTCATTAATTCCCAAAACCACATAGGGAGCACGTGTGCTTTCACCACCGCCGCCCCAAGCCCCGGCGCCTCCCCGAGCATGCCTTTGCACATCTACAGGGCCTCGTGAGCCCTCTTCCCCTCCCCCTCTCTCCCATTATCGGATCCGACCGCGCCTCCGCGCGTGCGCCCGCGCCCCCGACCCTGTCGCCGCGTCGTTCCGTCGCCCGCACGCTGCTCCGCTCGCACTTGAGGCTCCATGGCCATCGGCCCTGCGCGTCCCCACCACTGCAGCTTGCCGCTCCGCCCCTGGCCGCTGCTCCGGTCGACCTCACCGTGCCCTGGCTTTGGCCAGTGACCATGTGCGCGCGGCCCAGCCGTGGCTGGCCGGTTACAGCCGCCGCCCCACCTCTCCTTCGATGCCGCCCGCCGGCGTCCGCCTTCCCCAGTCAGTGCATCGCGCGGCTCCGACCCGTGGTCGTGGCCTTCGCCCTCCCGGTGGCCTCGGGCGCACACGCGGGCGCCCGTGCCCGTTCGCCCCGTTAACCGCCCCGGTCGGCCTGGGCTACCGACCAGTGGGGCATGCCCCTGTAAAAAAATTGATGAATGATAAAAAAAATATTAATTAATAAATTAATTAACTAAAAGGTAATTAACTTAATTAAAATGGTTTAATTAAACTAATTACTTAGTTAGTCTAACTAATCCATAATAAGCTGAATGAGTGCATAACAGGAGGGTCCCACCCCTGTTGACCAGTCAAACGTTGACTGGTCAACTGGCTCCCCCTGGCCCACCTGTCAGCCACTGGGTACACTTTGGTGTACACTATGCTGGGTGCGCCTAGCGATTTAACATTTATTTTCGAATTAAAAATAATTTCAGAATAATATTAAAACTTTGAAAAATAATATAAAATAATCCGTAACTCGGATGAAAATGTTTTGTACATGAAAGTTGCTCAGAACGACGAGACGAATCCGAATACACGGTCTGTTCGGCCGCCCCACATCCCTAGCATAGCAAACATGCAACTTTTCCCCTCCGTTTCATCTCTCTGAAAATGCCGGACTTCGGGAAAACTTTCCCGGATGTTATCACCCTTCGCCGGTATCGTGTAGCACCGTGCTAGAACACGTCTAGCTCTGCCTGCTATCCTGTTATACACTTGCTTGCTATGTATTTACTGTTTCTTCCCCCTCTTCTCTCCGGTAGACCCCGAGACCATTGCTGATGCCCCTGTGATCGACTACGTCGACGACGACCCTCCTTCTTGTCTGAGCAACCAGGCAAGCCCCCCCTTTGATCATCCCAATATCGCCCATTCTATACTCTCATGCTTGCATTAGATTTTGCTACTGTTATTGTTTGCTCCTATTCTGATGCATAGCCTACTTTTGTACCTGTTTATTGTTACCTACCTGCTTATCCTAAACTACTTAGTATAGGTTGGCTAGTGATCCATCAGTGACCCCCACATTGTCCTTGTTGCCCCTGCTTCATCATCGACGACCCGATCAACGTGATCGACGACCAGAGCCCGACACCTCACATCACATCACGCCCCTTTTGTTGCTTGACTCTGCAAAGCTACTATCGAGTGCCGAGGGTGATCCCTCATTACGCACTCCTGATGAGAATTCTGTAGTGTAGCTATTCGGTCATGGTCATCGAGGGTGATTTCCTCTTTCACCATTCCTGATACGGCTCTGTAGTTCAACACATCAAGTGTGAACCTCGAGGGTGGTCCCTCTTACGTTCACCTTGATGATTACATTGAGTGGAATCCACCGGGGGTGATTCCTCGGGTTTTCCCCTTGATGTTTGGACACACGGTTAACTTGACTTTACTTGAGACCTTTGGGAAAGTCGGGCGGGCCCGGAGAGCACCCGCAAGATGGTTACGAGGCACGGTCGGGCAGGCAGGCCGCCCCGGAGTGGGCTGGGCTAGCCCTTGCCGTATTTCCTTGAGATGGGGCGACGGGGTCACCTTATCGTGAGTCTCTGCTCGTCTCCGCAAGCTAATAATACACTATGGTTTGGGTATTGTTCTGAGTTGTCCTTTGGCCTTTACGCACCAACCACCACGTGAGAATAGTTATGGGCCTCGACGTCGTGGTATCAGCCGAAGCTTTGTCAGACGTCCAGTTCAGAAGTGCGGCACGGCTGGGCCGGCACCATACATGTAGAGGTGGAGCCTGGACCTGCCCTGTACGCAACGACCCGGAGTGCGCCGTGCGCTGGGACCAGACCCCGGAGTGCTTAGGAGGTAGACCGGTGGGGACCTCTCTGCTGAGCCTAGGTAGGGCTGTGACGTTTTGATCTTCCGAGGACGGGCATTGACCCAGAAAAGTGTGTCTGGCCAGAGTGATCGAGCATGCTGGAAAATGTGGTGCACCCCTGTAGGGAAGATTATCTATTAATAGTCGTGTCCACGGTAACGGACGTTCAAACTTATAACCTGATCTTATACAACTACAAATGGATACTTGAATATGTGGCTCCTGGATTGCTTTCTCGCAGGGAGTCGAGGAAGGATCTCTGGGCATTAATGTTACAACATGCTTCTTAAATATTAAACTGTTATTCTTTACTCTTCTACATGCTGCAAGATGCGAGGAGCTGCGTGAAGATGCTAGTATTCAATAGGCTAGGCCTTCCCCCTCTATTCTGGCATTCTGCAGTTCAGTCCACAAATACAAACCTTCCATTTGATACCAGTGCATACTTAGTATAGATCTGATGCTTGCGAGTACTTTGGATGAGTACTCATGGTTGCTTTGCTACCCCTTTTCCCCCTTCTCTCTTCTTTCCGGTTGATGCAACCAGATGGTGGATCCTTGGAGCCAGATGCCACCGCCGACGGATACTACTACATGAAGGTCGTCCATGACCAGGAGTAGTTAGGAGGTCCCAAGGAGGAGGCCGTGCCTCTTCAATTGTTGTTGCTTTTGTGCTAGCCTTCTTAAGGCATCCTTGTTTAACTTATGTCTGTACTCAGATATTGTTGCTTTCACTAACTCTTGTGTATCGAGCTATGTATTAGAGCCCTCGAGGCCCCTAGCTTGTAATATAAAGCTTATATTATTTTTGATTTGTGTCTAGAGTTGTGTTATGATATCTTCCCGTGAGTCCCTGATCTTGATCATACACATTTGCGTGTATGATTAGTGTACGACTGAATCGGGGGCGTCACAAGTTGGTATCAGAGCCAACTGCCTATAGGATCCCCCTTTCCAACTCCTTGGCCGAAGTTGATTCTAGTTTAAAAGAAAACGGTTTTACTAACATGGCTGTGTGGCTTACGGGCCCACGTCGCCATTGGGTGGTATTAGGATCTTTTACTCCTCGTCTATACTCTAGGACTCTGATCTCTCTTCTATTCGGGATAAATGGTTTTGCTAACTCTACCCTAGGTTCTCGTGATCACATCCACCCAGAGATCTGTATCATGTCTTTCTTGAATTCGGAGCCAGGATCTGCTTCACTTTGTCCACGGGCCGCAGAAATCCTTCATATCGAGGGCACCCTGCGTCGTCCCCTGTAGATTCCTCGCTCTAGTGGTTTTCCCCGATGATGATGTAGTCTTTGCTATGTCTCGTTTTTGTATCCCTCCATCGCGAGCATGTGTGTCGCCTAGTATGTCTAGGATGATCCTCTTGTTCGAACTCCAACTAACAACGTGTGATTGGCTCTGTATATGTATACGTAAGTCTTTAGTGACTACTGCTTTGTACATACTGCGCCTTTGCTCATTGTTCAAGTTACCTCATGAATGACTCCATACACCTGCTGCACCCGTGTTAAATTGCTTCCTGATGTTTTACCACGATGGCTGACGATCCTCCACCTCCACCCTATATGGCCGCAATGATGAAGCGGTTTGAGCTGAATCGTCAGTTTATGACTGGAATAATGGCTCAGTTTCCAAACCAGAATACTCATCAACAGCCTGCCCCAATAAGACTGCAAGAATTTGTGCGCCTCAACCCGTCCATTTTCCACAACTCCACTAATCCTATGGATGCTGATGATTGGCTTCGTGACATCCTGTTTGAGATGGAGTCGGCTAATGTTGCCCCTGCCAGTTATGTCACCTTTGCGACATTTCACCTAAAAGGTCCAGCTGCTCAATGGTGGGAAAACCACAAGGGTATGCTGCCTGCAGAGACTGTAACCACTTGGCAGGAACTTTAGTTAGCCTTCCGTGCACGGCACATTCCTCAGGGTCTGATGGACCAGAAGAAGAAGGAGTTCCGCAAACTCTCACAAGGCTCAATGACTGTGGATGAATATTAGAGGAAATTCCTTGAATTATCTCGCTATGCTGCGGATGACGTCTGCACCGATGCTCGCAAGCAGGAGAAATTTCGTGAAGGACTGCATCCGATATAAAGCTCGCACTTGTTGCTCATGATTGTGCAGACTTTGCGACGATTGTCAGCCAATCTTTCCGAGCTGAAACTGGTCTTACTGAGTACCAAGAGTCTCTCAAACGTACTCGAGATGTTGGCTCATCCTTGAGTCAGCCTGCTCATAAACGCCGAGTTTGGATCCCACACAATGTTCATCACCGACCTGCTCCAACACCAAGGTTGTCTTATGTTGCACCTCGTCTGCCTCCGCCACCGAGACAACCAACGATTCAGGGTGGACAATCCAATGCTATGGCTCCTCCCCATAATGATGGCTTATGACACAAGTGTGGACATCCAGGACACCTTTCTATCAACTGTCACCCGGATCGGCTTAAAAAGGCACCACGTTCTGCTATGGGTCGTATGAAGGGCCGTTGAAACCATCATATCAGTAGTTGTAATGCCAGGATGCTTGTAATAAGTTGTGGTCAAGTCACCCATGTCAAGGTTGAAGAAGCTTGTGAGTCCCCAAAAATCGTGATGGGTACCCTTCACGTTAATTCAGTGCCAGCTTCTGTTCTCTTTGATTCAGGAGCATCGCATGCTTTTGTGTCCCAACAATTTGCACAGTCACATGAGTTATACATGGAAGATTTACCCACTCCTCTAACGGTTCAATCCCCAGGGTCCAAGTGGCAAACCACAATGGTAAGCCCTCACAACCACATCGATATCGGAGGTCTACTTTTTCCGGCTTCTCTCATTATGCTCGGACCTTACAACATAGATATCATTCTTGGTATGGACTGCTTGACAGCCCATAGTGCTGAGATCGACTGTGCTAGCAAGACAGTCCAGCTCACTCACCCTTCAGGCTAGACAGTCCAATACTCAGCTCGAGCAGCTCAGGATGCTAAGAACCAGATATATGTTCTGAATGCATTGAATGCTTCACCTCTTGAGGGAATAGAGAACATTCCAATTGTTCGTGATTTCAAAGATGTCTCCCCAGAAGAACTTCCAGGAATACCCCCTGCTAGAGTTGTCGAATTCGTCATAGACTTGAAACCGGGCACAACTCCTATTGCCAAGCGACCCTACAAGATGCCGCCACATGAAATCCTTGAACTTATGGAGGAAATCGACAAATATCTTCACAAGGGATTCATTCGTCCAAGTTCATTTCTTGGGGAGCACCTTCTCTCTTTGTCAAGAACAAGGATGGTACTAATCGTTTGGTCCAAGATTACTGACCTATCAACCAGGCAACCATTCAGAATAAGTATCCGCTTCCCAGAATCAATGATCTATATGATCAACTTGCTGGTTCCTCAGTATTCTCTAAACTTGATTTGAGGTTGGGTTACCATCAGATTTGGGTTCGTAAAGAGGATATTCCCAAGACCGCCTTCGTTACTCTCTATGGTTCATACGAGTACACCGTTATGTCCTTTGGTTTGACAAATGCTCCAGCGACATTCTCTCGTCTGATGAACTATATATTCATGGAATACCTCGACAAGTTCGTCATGGTTTATCTGGATGATATCCTTGTATATTCCAAGAATAAAGAAGAACATGCTGAACACCTACGACTTGTTCTGGAAAAACTTCGAGAGCATCAACTGTATGCTAAATATTCCAAGTGTGAATTTTGGCTTCCTGAAGTGACCTACCTTGGGCACGTCATCTCCAAGGATGGTATTGTCATCAACCCCGAGCGAGTTCAGGCTATTCTCGATTGGACTCCTCCGAAGAATGTCAAGCAAGTTAGAAGTTTTCTCGGACTCACCAGCTATTGCTGTCGATTTGTCGATAACTTCTCCAAGATTGCCAAGCCCCTGACTGGTCTGCTTCACAAAGGCGTCAAGTTTGATTGGACAGAAAAGTGTTAGGAAAGTTTCCAAGCACTCAAAGACAAGCTGACTTCTGCCCCAGTGCTTGCTCCGCCAGATACTAAGAAGGATTTCATCATTTACTGCGATGCTTCACGACAAGGATTAGGTTGTGTCCTAATGCAAGAGCGCAGAGTGATTGCCTATGCCTCTCGTCATTTGCGCCCTCACAAAGAGAACTACCCAGTTCATGACCTCGAGCTTGCTGCTGTCATACATGCACTAAAACAGTGGTGACATTACCTTCTCGGTAATCATTGTGAGATCCTCACCGAGCACCAAAGTCTAAAGTATCTGTTTACCCAGCCAGACCTGAACCTCCGTCAGTAGAGATGGATGGAGATGGTAGCAGATTTTGACTTGGGTATTTCCTATACACCAGGAAAGGCTAATGTAATGGTTGATGCTTTGAGCCGCATGTCATATTGCAATCACCTCGAGGTTCGAAAAGTTCATCCCTCGCTTGTTGAAGAATTCAGAAAGCTGAACCTCCATATTGTTCCGCCTGGTGCACTCGCTCCCCCTCCTCCAGAGTGCCGCAAAATGAACCTCCACGTTGTTCCCCAGGGTTCTCTCAATACCCTGATTGCTAAACCAGATCTCGTGGACAGCATCAAGGAGCTGCAGAAATATGACTCTCAAGCCCACAATATTAAGCGCTGCCTCACAGAAGGAAAGCCCTCATTCTTCACCGTTGCTGATGATGGCACTTTGTACTTCAAAGGTCACCTAGTGGTGCCATGTAAGGAGAAAAACCTAGATATGACTAAGGAGGTTATGGAAGAAGCTCATGACACTCCGTTGTCTATTCATCCCGGTAGCACCAAGATGTACCAAGACATTCATCAAAGATTCTGGTGGTCAAACATGAAGCAAGACATTGCTCGCTATGTTGCTAAATGTGACATTTGCCATCGTATCAAAGCAGAACATCAAAGGCCTGCTGGAACTCTGCAACCTATCTCTATTCCTGAATGGAAATGGGACCATGTTGAAATGGATTTCGTCACTGGATTTCCCAAATCTCAGAAAGGCAATGATGCTATTTTGGTAGTCATTGACCAGCTTTCTAAAGTTGCACATTTCCTGGCTGTTAAATAAACGATCATTGCTAGTCAGCTGGCAACCCTCTACATGTCCAAAATTGTCTCACTTCACAGTATCCCATTGGTAATCAGTTCAGACCGTGGCAGTTTATTCACTTCAAGATTCTGGGCAAGTTTCCAAGAAGCTATGGGAACTCATCTGTCTTTCAGCACTGCTTTTCACCCTCAGTCGCAGGGACAAGTTGAACGTGTTAATCAAGTTCTCGAAGACATGCTTCGAGCTTGTGTTATTTCCTTCGGCAAGAAATGGGAGGAATCTCTCCCGTATGCTGAGTTCTCTTACAACAATAGCTATCAAGCTAGTCTGAAGATGGCCCCCTTCGAAGTGTTATATGGACGAAAGTGTCAAACCCCCCCTGAACTGGCCGGAAACTGGGGAACGTCCACTCTTTGGTCTGGATATTATCCAACACGCCGAAGAACAAGTCCGCATCATTCGCGAGAATCTCAAGACTCCTCAGTCACACCAATGAAGGGTGCACACCGCTTCGGTATCAAGGGCAAGCTAGCTCCTCGCTATATTGTTCCATTCACTATTCTCGAAAGGCATGGAAAAGTGGCATACCAGTTGGAACTACCGTCGAACCTTTCTCAGGTTCACGATGTGTTCCACGTGTCACAACTCCGTTGCTGCTTCAAGGACCCAATCCGAGCAGTGGATCATGAAGTGCTGGAGTTGCAACAGGACCTCTCCTATAAAGAGCATCCAGTCCGCATTCTGGACCAAGCTGAACGCTGCACACGTCAGAAGGCGATCAAGTTCCTGAAGGTCCAGTGGTCGAATCACTCTGAAGATGAAGCCACTTGGGAACGCGAGGATCGCCTACGTGATGAATACCCCGCTTTGTTTCCTTCTACCTCCTAAATCTCGGGACGAGATTTCTTGTAGTGGAGGAGAATTGTAACGCCCGGATAATTATGCTACAGTAATCCCATGCTAATGATGCCGCGTCACCGCAATTACTGTTGTTAACCTCACGATGATTCAATCTCATTCGATTTAAAATTCAAAATTAAACCAAATAACAAAAGTAAATAAAAGAACAAGGAAAAAATACCTCCCCCACTGGGCCAACTGGCCCAGCTAGCCTACCAGCCCACGCCGCGTGGGGATAAGACCGAGCCCCCCACTCTCCTCGTCAGCTCCCTGGGATCTTTTCCCCCGCATGACCCCCACTCCCACGATCCCCTTCTCCTCCTCCCGTCTGGATCTGGGCAGAGCGCCCGAGCCTGCTGACCCCCCTTGCGCCCTGGTGCTCTCCCGTCGCCCGACAACCGCCGCCGCGCAAAGCCCCCCTCGCCGGACCGCCTCCCCGACTTTGCCGGATCATCCCCGTCCTCCTCCCCGTCGGCTCCATCGCCCCGTAGCCGTCCCCGTCGTCAACCACCGCTGCCCCGAGCCTCGGCGCCTCCCCGAGCATGCCTTTGCACATCTACAGGGCCTCGTGAGCCCTCTTCCCCTCCCCCTCTCTCCCATTATCTGATCCGGTCGTGCCTCCGCGCGTGCACCCGCACCCTCGACCACGTCGCCGCGTCGTTCCATCGCCTGCACGCTGCTCTGCTCGCGCCCGAGGCTCCATGGCCGCACCCCCCTCACATGTCCATCGGCCCCGCGCGTCCCCACCACTGCGGCTTGCCGCTCCGCCCCTGGCCGCCGGAGCCCTGGCCGCTGCTCTGGCCGACCTCGCCGTGCCCTGGCTTCGGCCAGTGACCGCGTGCGCGCGGCCCAGCCATGGCTGGCCGGCCACAGCCGCCGCCCCACCTCTGCTTCAATGCCGCCCGCCGGCGCCACACCACCGTCGCATCCACCTTCCCCAGTCACCGCGTCGCGCAGCTCCGACCCGTGGTCGTGGCCGTCGCCCTCCCGGTGGCCTCAGGCGCACACGCGGGCGCCCGTGCCCGTTCGCCCCCTTAACCGCCCCGGTTGGCCTGGGCTACCAACCAGTGGGGCCTGCCCCTGTAAAAAAATTGATGAATGATAAAAAAATATTAATTAATAAATTAATTAACTAGAAGGTAATTAACTTAATTAAAATGGTTTAAGTAAACTAATTACTTAGTTAGTCTAACTAATCCATAATTCGCTGAATGAGTGCATGACAGGAGGGTCCCACCCCTGTTGACCAGTCAAACGTTGACTGGTCAACTGGGTCCCCCTGGCCCACCTGTCAGCCACTGGGTACACTTTGGTGTACACTGTGCTGGGTGTGCCTAGCAATTTAGCATTTATTTTTGAATTAAAAATAATTTCAGAATAATATTAAAACTTTGAAAAATAATACAAAATAATTCGTAACCCGGATGAAAATGTTTTGTACATGAAAGTTGCTCAGACCGACGAGACGAATCCAAATACACGGTATGCTCGGCCGCCATACATCCCTAGCATAGCAAACATGCAACCTTTCCCCTTCGTTTCATCTGTCCAAAAATGCTGGACTTCGAGAAAACTTTCCCGGATGTTATCACCCTTCGCCGGTATCGTGTAGCACCGCGCTAGAACACGTCTAGCTCTGCCTGTTGTCCTGTTATACAATTCCTTGCTATGTATTTACTGTTTCTTCCCCCTCTTATCTCCGATAGACCCCAAGACCATTGTTGATGCCCCTGTGATCGACTACGTCGACGACAACCCTCCTTCTTGTCTGAGCAACCAGGCAAGCCCCCCCCCCCTTTGATCATCCCGATATCGCCCATTCTAATCTCTCATGCTTGCATTAGATTTTGCTACTGTTATTGTTTGCTCCTATTCTGATGCATAGCCTGCTTTTTTACCTGTTTATTGTTACCTACCTGCTTATCCTAAACTGCTTAGTATAGGTTGGCTAGTGATCCATTAGTGACCCCCACATTGTCCCTGTTGCCCCTGCTTCATCATCGACGACCCGATCAACGTGATCGACGACCAGAGCCCGACACCTCACATCACATCATGCCCCTTTTGTTGCTCGACTCTGTAGAGCTACTATCGAGTGTCGAGGGTGATCCATCATAACACACTCCTGGTGATAATTCTGTAGTGTAGCTATTCGGTCGTGGTCATCGAGGGTGATTTCCTCTTTCACCATTCCCGATACGGCTCTATCGTTCAACACCTCAAGTGTGAACCTCGAGGGTGGTCCCTCTTACGTTCACCTTGATGATTACATTGAGTGGAATCCACCAGGGTTGATTCCTCAGGTTTTCCCCTTGATGTTTGGACACATGCTTACGTTGACTTTACTTGAGACCTTTGGGAAAGTCGAGCGGGCCCGGAGAGCACCCGCAAGATGGTTACAAGGCACGGCTGGGCAGGCAGGCCGCCCCAGAGTGGGCTGGGCTAGCCTTTGTCGTATTTCCTCGAGATGGGGCGACGGGGTCACCTTATCGTGAGTCTCTGCTTGTCTCCGCAAGCTAATAATACACTATGGTTTGGGTATTTGTTCTGAGTTGGCCTTTGGCCTCTACGCACCAACCACCACGTGAGAATAGTTATGGGCCTCGACATCGTGGTATCAGCCGAAGCTTTGTCAGACGTCCAATTGAGAAGTGCGGCACGGCTGGGCCAGCACCATCCATGTAGAGGTGGAGCCTGGACCCGCCCTGTACGCAACGACCCGGAGTGCAACAGGCGATGGGCCCAGACCCCGGAGTGCTTAGGAGGTAGACCGGTGGGGACCTCTCTTCTGAGCCTAGGTAGGGCTGCGACGTGTTGATCTTCCGAGGTCGGGAATTGACCCAGAAAAGTGTGTCCGGCCAGAGTGATCGAGCGTGTTGGAAAACGTGGTGCACGCCTGCAGGGAAGATTATCTATTAATAGATGTGTCCACGGTAACGGACATTCAGACTTATATCCTGATCTTATACAACTACGAATGGATACTTGAATATGTGGCTCCGGGATTGCTTTTCCGCAGGGAGTCGATGAAGGATCTCTGGGCATTAATGTTACAACATACTTGCTAAATATTAAACTGTTATTCTTTACTCTTCTACATGCTGCAAGATGCGAGGAGCTACGTGAAGATGCTAGTCTTTGATAGGCTAGGCCTTCCCCCTCTATTCTGGCACTCTGCAGTTTAGTCGACAAATACAAACCTTCCATTTGTTACCAGTGCATACTTAGTATAGATCTGATGCTTGCGAGTACTTTGGATGAGTACTCACGGTTGCTTTGCTACCCCCTTTTCCCCCTTCTCTCTTCTTTCCGGTTGATGCAACCAGATGGTGGATCCTTGGAGCCAGATGCCACCGCCGACGGATACTACTAAATGGAGGGCTTGCCTCTTCGATCAGGATTAGTTAGGAGGTCCCAAGCAGGAGGCCTTGCCTCTTCGATCGTTGTTGCTTTTGTGCTAACCTTCTTAAGGCATCCTTGTTTAACTTATGTCTGTACTCAGATATTGTTGCTTACGCTGACTCTTGTGTATCGAGCTATGTATTCGAGCCCTCGAGGCCCCTGGCTTGTAATATAAAGCTTGTATTATTTTTGATTTGTGTCTAGAGTTGTGTTTTGTGATATCTTCCCGTGAGTCCCTGATCTTGATCGTACACATTTGCGTGTATGATTAGTGTACGATTGAATCAGGGGCGTCGCAACTTTGGATGAGGTTTTAATTGATTTTGATAATGAAGTTGCTATCTATGATGATTATGGTGATGACATGTATGCTATATTGAATAATTATAACCATGAAACTTGTCATCATGATATTAATTTTGAATCACATGATAGTTATTTTGTTGAATTTACTCCCACTATTATTCATGAGAATAAATTTGCTTGTATGGAGAATAGTAAATTTTCTATGCTTGTGGATCATGAAAAGAATGCCTTATGTGTTATTTATATTTTTGAATTCATTCATGATGCTACTAAAAATTATTTTGAGAGAGGAACATATGCTTTTCCATATTTCAATAAGGGATAATTGGTTTTATGCCCCTAGTTGTGTCTCACTCGACAGGGTTGCCCCTAATTTCCAAAAGCCAGCGGTTCTGTCCAACCCACTTTGATCGTCTTGTGCTTTTGCCCTTTGACCGTTTGATCGTCACTTTGAAAACTTCATAACTAATTCATACTAAATCATAAAAATGCAAATAAGATACCAAAATTTTTAAACATCACCTATATGTCAATGTCAGTTGCATTCATGACAAAAGTGTTGGTAAGTGCCCAGCCAAGTTTTAGCTCCTATCAGACCACCATGAACAGTATAATCTTAAAAGGTTCAAAAAATCCAAAAAAATGGTGTCAAAGAATGACAAATGTTTTCAGTGCTTGCCAAATTTCATCACGAAATGACATTTGTGGAAGTCAGGGCAAAAAAAGATTCTATTTTGGAGTGTTGATTGCTTTTTTTGCCATGACTTCCACAAATGCCATTCCCTGATGAAACTTGGCAAGCACTTAAAACATTTTTCATTCTTTGACACCAATTTTTTTTGAACTTTTTAAGATTGTACTGTTCATGGTGGTGTTATAAGAGCTAAAACTCGGATGGGCACTTAGCAACACTTTTGTCATGAATGCAAGTGACATTGACATACATGTGATGTTTATCCAAACATTCTGGTATCTTATTTGCATTTTTCTGATTTAGTATGAATTAATTATGAAGTTTTCAAAGTAACGGTCAAACGGTCAAAGGGCAAAAGCACAAGTCGAGCAAAGTGGGTTGGACAGAACCACTGGCTTTTGGAAATTAGGGGAAATCCTGTCGAGTGGGACACAACTAGGGGCATAAAACCAATTATCCGTTTCAATAATATCAAGTTTCCTCTCTATGTGTTGAAACTTTTGAAGTCATCCTTGTTTTGCTTTCCTATGCTAGTTGATTCCTGTTCCCATAAATTGTTCGCTCACAAAATCTCTATGCATAGGAAGCATGTTAGGCTTAAATGTGCTAGTCATATGCTTCATGATGCTCCTGTTATGTTTCAATTCTCTAATTTTATACGAGCATCATTGAAATCATCATGCCTAGCTAAAAAGGCATTAAAGAAAAGCGCTTGTTGGGAGACAACCCAACACTATTCACTGGTACGCGTCGGTGCTATACAAATGGTTTTTAACCCCTTTCTGCGACGACATTTGGAACCATCGCCAAGTGAGTGTGGGTGATAGGGGGTCCTTCCCACACGGCCCAGAAACCGTCGGGGATAGGCCCTCCTGGCACATAAGCTGGGGCAAAATGAGCTCTTGTGCGATCGATCGAGGCATCGAAACCCAATTGTTTCTGTTCGTATGTACATCCCACACGGTGAATCCCAGAAAAACATTTCCGTCCGTATGTATATCACACACAGTCAATCCAAGGAGAACGTTTTCCTTCTCATGTACATCCCACACAGTGAATCCAGGGAAAACGTTTCCGTTCGTATGTACTTCCCACACAGTCAATCTAGGGAAAACGTTTCCGTTTGTATGTACATCCCACACATTCAATCCAAGGTAAACGTTTCTGTTTGTATGTACATCCCACACAGGTTTATGTATAGGCTCATGTGTGATACATGTAACTATCACACACGCTCTTCTTTGGTTAACCGTTTGCTTTTATCAACTACATCACACACGATTTAATGAAGAAAACAATGCGGCATTGGGCTATCCATCACAAGCGCTTTTACTTCTAGAACCGTTTGCAAAGTTCCATGACCCATTTCACATGTTTATTAGTTTACAATTAATAATTCTAGTATTATGCAAATTCACATTTCATATCGAACAGTTGTTTGCCAGTTTCATATCAGGCACATAGATATATTTTAACATCACAGTACGATAGCTACCGAAAAACAGTGATGTCTACTACACAACCTTCTTCTTGTAGACGTTGTTGGGCCTCCAAGTGTAGAGGTTTGTAGGACAGTAGCAAAATTCCCTCAAGTCAATGACCTAAGGTTTATCAATCCATGGGAGGCGTAGGATGAAGATGGTCTATCTCAAACAACCCTGCAACCAAATAACAAATAGTCTCTTGTGTCCCCAACACACCCAATACAATGGTAAATTGTATAGGTGCACTAGTTTAGCGAAGAGATGGTGATACAAGTGCAATATGGATGGTAGATATAGGTTTTTGTAATATGAAAATATAAAAACAGCAAGATAACTAATGATAAAAGTGAGCATAAACGACATTACAATGCTAGGAAACAAGGCCTAAGGTTCATACTTTCACTAGTGCAAGTTCTCTCGACAATAATAACACTGGATCATATAACTATCCCTCAACATGCAACAAAGAGTCACTCCAAAGTCACTAATAGCGGAGAACAAATGAAGAGATTATTTTAGGGTATGAAACCACCTCAAAGTTATTCTTTCTGATCGATCTATTCAAGAGTCCGTAGTAAAATAACACGAAGTTATTCTTTCGGTTCGATCTATCATAGAGTTCGTACTAGAATAACACCTTAAGACACAAATCAACCAAAACCCTAATGTCACCTAAATACTCCAATGTCACCTCAAGTATCCGTGGGCATGATTATATGATATGCATCACACAATCTCAGATTCATATATTCAACCAACAAAAAGTACTTCAAAGAGTGCCCCAAAGTTTCTACCGAAGAGTCAAGACGAAAATGTGTGCCAACCCCTATGCATAAGTTCACAAGGTCACTGAACCCGCAAGTTGATAACCAAAACGTACATCAAGTAGATCATGTGAATATCCCATTGTCACCATAGATAAGCACATGCAAGACATACATCAAGTGTTCTCAAATCCTTAAAGACTCAATCCGATAAGATAACTTCAAAGGGAAAACTCAATCCATTACAAGAGAGTAGAGGGGAGAAACATCATAAGATCCAACTATAATAGCAAAGCTCGCGATACATCAAGATCATGCCGAATCAAGAACACGAGAGAGAGAGAGAGAGAGAGAGAGAGATCAAACACATATCTACTGGTACATACCCTCAGCCCCGAGGGTGAACTACTCCCTCCTCGTTATGGAGAGCGCCGAGATGATGAAGATGGCCACCGGTGAGGGATCCCCCCTTCGGCAGGGTGTCGGAATAGGGTCCCAATTGATTTTTGGTGGCTACAGAGGCTTGCGGTGGCGGAACTCCCGATCTATTGTGCCCCTGGATGTTTTTAGGGTATATGAGTATATATAGGCGAACAATGTCGGTCAGGGGAGCCACGATGGGCCCACGAGGGTGGGGGCGTGCCCAGGGGGGCAGACGCGCCTCCCTGCCTTGTGGCCTCCTCGCTTCTTTCTTGACATCCACTCCAAGTCCTCTAGATCATGTTTGTTCCAAAAATAACTCTCTCGAAGGTTTCATTCTGTTTGGACTCCGTTTGATATTCCTTTTCTACGAAACACTGAAATAGGCAAAAAACAACAATTTGGACTGGGCCTCCGGTTAATAGGTTAGTCCCAAAAATAATATAAAAGTGCATAATAAAGCCCATTAAACATCCAAACCAGACAATATAATAGGATGGAACAATCAAAAATTATAGATGCGTTGGAGACGTATCAAGCATCCCCAAGCTTAATTCCTGCTCATCCTCGAGTAGGTAAATGATAAAAATAGAATTTTTGATGTGGAATGCTACCTAGCACTTGTTTGATCAATGATAATTTCAATCACTTTTTCTAGCATCATTATATATCATAACAATAGCTCATATCATAAAGCTTCTCATGATTAAGTAACAAGCTATTCACATGTTAAAGCATAGACCATTAACTTTCTTGAAAACTAACAAGCTATGTTCTCAGTCATCAAACAATTGCAATTCATCTTATTTTCAGGAAGGGTCTATGTACGAGCTTTGCTTTAGCAAATCTCACATACTCAACTATCATATAGTCTTCCATTATTGCTACCACTCAAAGCATATTTTTAGAACAAATAGCATCCATCGAACACAGAGAAAGATAGGGGCTTAATGTTTTGCCTCCCAACTTGTTTATCATATACTCCCTCCGTCCCATAATGTAAGACGTTTTTTGACTCTAGTATAGTGTCAAAAAACATCTTATATTATGTGACGGAGGGAGTAGATAATTGTCAATAATGAAAATTCATGATCAAATATATTTGAATGGCCATATATGCTTAGATATTTCCCCATCACATGATGCTTGCCAACTAAATAGTAGGTTGGAATGAGAAGGAATACTACTGACTCTTGCATAAAAGTAAAAGATAGGCCCTTCGCAGAGGGAAGCAGGGATTTGCAGAGGTGCCAGAGCTCGAAGCTTTAAAGCAGAGATGAATATAATTTTGAGAGGTACGCTTTCATTGTTAACGTAACGACCAAGAGTTCCCAATATCTTCCATACTAGATATATTATAGGTGGTTCCCAAACAAAAAGGCAAAGATTTTACTCCCCCTCCACCAACAATCACAATTCACAGCTTGTCTGAAACAACGGGTGTCGTACAACTATCAACAATCCTGGGGGAGTTTTGTTTAAATTATTTGTGATTTTGTTTTTGATCTTTTGATCATAGGACTGGGCATCCCAGTTACCAGCCATTTTCTCGTGAATGATAAGCAGAGTCCACTCATTGTGAGAATAACCCACCAAGCATGGAAGATACTGACAGCCCCTAGTTGCTACATGAGCGATTCGGGCATACAAAATAGATTATTATTTGAAGGTTTAGAGTTTGGAACATGCAAATTTACATGGAACGGCAGGTAAATACCGCATATAGGTAGATATGGTGGACACTCATGGAAGAAACTTGGTTCAAGGAATTTGGATGCACAAGCAGTCTTCCCACTTAGTACAGATATTTTGTCTAGCAAAGGATTCTAAATAGCAAGCACCACATGTTAGAGGATCCATAACAATATAACTTCTATACAAATATACCCAAGCATAACTCATTATGTTGTCTTCCTTGTCCAACTTCAACTAATTTGCTCAGGTTTGTAATAATTAATGGGGCTCACAATCATAGAAGATGTCCAAGATAGTATTTTTATATGTGACTCTCTTCCTTCAATATTCTTTCATGAATTGTTCAAGTGACCAATACAATGTTTGCTAACCTTCAATAAATTTACCACCTCTACATCTTATATGTGAAGTCATTACTCCCCATGGTATAAGCATATGAAACATATATAATTTCAGATTTATGATAATCAACTCCTTCAACCATTTACTCATAGGATATAAGTGAAGCACACGAGTAAATGACAAACTACTCTAAGAAGATATAAGTGAAGATCAATCAGTAGTTAAATAATCATGTAGCTATGTGAATACTCTCTCTCATTTAAGAATTTCGGATCTTGGGATATTATTCAAACAGCAAGAAAAACAAAATAAAACTACATTTCAAGGATAGCACTCATCATGTGAAGAAACAAAAACTTAGGCTCAACCTATACTAACCGATAATTGTTGAAGAAGAAAGGTGGGATGCCTATCGGGGCATCCCCAAGCGTAGGTGCTTGAGACTTCTTAGAATATTATCTTGGGGTGCCTTGGGTATCCCCAAGCTTGAGCTTTTGTGTCTCCTTGATTCCTCTCATATCAGGGTTTTCCTAAATCTCAAAAACTTCATCCACACAAAACTCAATAAGAACTCATGAGATAAGTTCGTATAAACCAATGCAAAAACCTTATCATTCTCTACTGTATAAAACCACAAAAATTATTATTCAACATTGCATACTAAATGCCTCTGCATATTTCATACTCCTATCCTCAAATAGAATCATTAAACAAGCAAATATGACAGCAATCTGCCAAAACAGTACAGTCTGTAAAGAATTCAAGGTTCATCATATTTCCCTAACTCCAAAAATTATGATAAAAATTCTACACTGTATAAAATTTATTAGAGCTTATTCTGAAAAAAGATTCAACAATTTATCTTATTCTTACTTTTCTAGGGAATTTTTGCAACATCATTAAACTTTCTGTTTTGAAACAGCAACATGTATACTTGCAAAATAAGCATGGTAAAGGCTATCCTTGACATTTTCATTGAAAATAAAAATGCAAAATATTATTCTAAATAAAAGAAAGAAAATAATAACAAAATAAATTGATGCTCCAAGTAAAACACATATCATGTGGTGAATAAAAATATAGTTCAAGTAAAGTTACCGATGAACAAAGACGAAAGAGGGAATGCCATTCGGGCATCCCCAAGCTTAGGCTCTTAGTTGTCCTTGAATATTACCTTGGGGTGCGCTGGGAATCCCCAAGATTAGGCTCTTTCCACTCCTTATTCCATAGTCCATCGAGTCTTTACCCAAAACTTGAAAACTTCACAACACAAAACTCAACAGAAAGCTCGTAAGCTCCGTTAGTATAAGAAAACAAATCACCACTTTTGGTACTGTTGTGAACTCATTCTAAATTAATATTGGTGTAATATCTACTATATTCCAACTTCTCTATGGTTCATACCCTCCGATACTACTCATTGATTCATCAAAATAAGCAAACAACACAAAGAAAACAGAATCTGTCAAAAACAGAACAGTCTGTAGTAATCTGTATCAAACGAATACTTATGGAACTCCGAAAATTCTGAAATAAATTGGTGGACCGGAGGAATTTGTATATTAATCATCTTAAAAAAGAATCAACCTAAAATAACTCTTCAGTAAAAAAATGGCAGCTAATCTCGTGAGCGCTAAAGTTTCTGTTTTTTACAACAAGATCACAAAGACTTCACCCAAGTCTTCCCAAAGGTTCTACTTGGCACAAACACTAATTAAAACATAAAAACACATTTAAACAGAGGATAGATGAATTATTTATTACTAAATAGAAACAAAAAGAAAAGAACAAAAGTAAAATTGGGTTGCCTCCCAACAAGCGCTAACGTTTAACGCCCGTAGCTAGGCATGATAATTTCAATGATGCTCACATAAAAGATAAGAGTTAAAATATAAACAGAGCATCATGAAGAATATTACTAGCATATTTAAGTCTAACCCACTTCCTATGCATAGGGATTTTGTGAGCAAACAACTTATGGGAACAATAATCAACTAGCATAGGAAGGCAAAACAAGCATAACTTTAAAACTTTAAGCACGTAGAGAGGAAACTTGATATTATTGCAATATGTAGAAGCATATGATCCTCTCTCATAATAATTTTCAGTAGCATCCTGAATTAATTTAACCATATAACCAGCACATAAAGCATTCTTTTCATGATCTACTTGCATAGAAATTTTACTACTCTCCACATAAGCAAATTTATTCTCATCAGTAGTAGTCGGAGCAAACTCAACAAAATAACTATCATGTGAGGCATAATCCAATTGAAAACTAAAATCATGATGACAAGTTTCATGGTTATGATTATTCTTAATAACATACAAGTCATCACAATAATCATCATAGATAGCAACTTTGTGCTCATAATCAATTCGAACCTCTTCCGAAAAGTGGATTCATCACTAAATAAAGTCATGACCTCTCCAAATCCACTTTCATAATTATCACAATAATATTCAACATCCTCCAATATAGTGGGATCATTACTTCCTAAAGTTGGCACTCTTCCAAACCCACTTTCATTAATATAATCATCACAAATAGGAGGCATGCTTTCATCATAATAAATATTCTCATCAAAACTTGGGGGGACTAAACATATCATCTTTGTCAAACATAGCATCCCCAAGCTTGTGGCTTTGCATATCATTAGCATCATGCGTATTCAAAGAATTCATACTAACAACATTGCAATCATGCTCATCATTCACATATTTTATGCCAAGCATTCTATATAATTCTTCTTCTAGTACTTGAGCACAATTTTCCTTTCCATCATTTTCACGAAAGACATTAAAAAGATGAAGCATATAAGGAACCCTCAATTCCATTTTTTTTGTAGTTTTATTTTATAGACTAAACTACTGATAAAACAAGAAACTAAAAGATTTGATTGCAAGATCTAAAGATATATCTTCAAGCGCTCACCTCCCCGGCAACAGCGTCAGAAATTGCTTGATCTCTACTACACAACCTTCTTCTTGTAGACGTTGTTGGGCCTCCAAGTGCAGAGGTTTGTAGGACAGTAGCAAATTTCCCTCAAGTGGATGACCTAATGTTTATCAATCCATGGGAGGCGTAGGATGAAGATGGTCTCTCTCAAACAACACTGCAACCAAATAACAAAGAGTCTCTTGTGTTCCCAGCACACCCAATACAATGGTAAATTGAATAGGTGCACTAGTTCGGCGAAGAGATGGTGATACAAGTGCAATATGGATGGTAGATATAGGTTTTTGTAATATGAAAATATAAAATTAGCAAGGTAACTAATGATAAACGTGAGAACAAATGATATTGCAATGCTTGGAAACAAGGCCTAAGGTTCATACTTTCACTAGTGCAAGTTCTCTCAACAATAATAACATAACTGGATCATATAACTATCCCTCAACATGCAACAAAGAGTCACCAAAGTCACTAATAGCGAGAACAAATGAAGATATTATTTTAGGGTACGAAACCACCTCAAAGTTATTCTTTCTGATCGATCTATTCAAGAGTCCATAGTAAAATAACACGAAGTTATTCTTTCCGTTCGATCTATCATAGAGTTCATACTAGAATAACACCTTAAGACACAAATAAACCAAACCCTAATGTCACCTAGATACTCCAATGTCACCTCAAGTATCCGTGGGCATAATTATATGATATGCATCACACAATCTCAGATTCATCTATTCAACCAACACAAAGTACTTCAAAGAGTGCCCCAAAGTTTCTACCGAAGAGTCAAGACGAAAACGTGTGCCAACACCTATGCATAAGTTCACAAGGTCACTGAACCCGCAAGTTGATCACCAAAACATACATCAAGTAGATCACGTGAATATCCCATTGTCACCACAGATAAGCACATGCAAGACATGCATCAAGTGTTCTCAAATCCTTAAAGACTCAATCCGATAAGATAACTTCAAAGGGAAAACTCAATCCATTACAAGAGAGTAGAGGGGGAGAAACATCATAAGATCCAACTATAATAGCAAAGCTCGCGATACATCAAGATCGTGCCGAATCAAGAACACGAGAGAGAGAGAGAGAGAGAGAGAGAGATCAAACACATAGCTACTGGTACTTACCCTCAGCCCTGAGGGTGAACTACTCCATCCTCGTCATGGAGAGCGCCTGGATGATGAAGATGGCCATCGGTGAGGGATCCCCCTCCGGCAGGGTGCCGAAACAGGGTCCCGATTGGTTTTTGGTGGCTACAGAGGCTTGCGGCGGCGGAACTCCCGATCTATTGTGCCATTGGATGTTTTCAGGGTATATGAGTATATATAGGCGAAGGAAGTCGATCAGGGGAGCCACGAGGGGCCCATGAGGGTGGGGGGCGCGCCAAGGGGGCAGGCGTACCTTCTTGCCTCGTGGCCTCCTCACTTATTTCTTGATGTCCACTCCAAGTCCTCTGGATCACATTTGTTCCAAAAATAACTCTCCTGAAGGTTTCATTCCGTTTGGACTCCGTTTCATATTCCTTTTATGCAAAACACTGAAATAGGCAAAAAAACATCAATTTGGATTGGGCCTCCGGTTAATAGGTTAGTCCCAAAAATAATATAAAAGGGCATAATAAGGCCCATTAAACATCCAAAATAGATAATATAATAGCATGGAACAATCAAAAATTATAGATACGTTGGAGACGTATCAAATAACACAGTACAACATATAGATAGTTCAACTTCATAAGAACAATATTAGAACAATATATTCATTTCCCTAATCGAGATCATCCAGGCTCGCCTTATCCACCTATGCTTTCAGTTCAGTAAGAACCTGTTTTGCACTGGCCAACTTGGAAAGTGCCTCCTCCTTCGCCAACACCATCTTAGCAAAGTCTGATTTAAAAAATCTGAGCTCATTCTCCACCTTCCTCTTTTTATCCCGCATCTTCAAATATTCTTCAGCGTTGACAACACTTTCTCTAAGCCTACCTCTGTTCTCTTCCTGATACATGCTCCAAAGCTTTGCTAGGCACATCTTCAAAGGCTGTGGCCACTCTTGATCAACCCACTCCAAGTTAAAACACTTCTCTTATCCTATAATATTTAAAACTAGATCAGTAACAATTGTAGGGAAAATGGGTTTATAGCAACATAGAAAATCACCAATACTTAGAACAGGTTAATTATAACATATCTTCTCAAAAAGATCAATGTGCAAATGAATTAATTGCTACTGACACAACAACCAAATTCTAAAACATCAGAAGCTATAGTTAACTACAACAACGCTACAAGTTCTTACTCATGTATTATAAATAACAAATTAAACACTTTAAGAGGAAGGTAAATATAACTGCAACAGCATAGCGACAGTGTTTGGATGACAGCAAATTGATACTAATAGGTGTGTACATGCAAAAATTTAGTAACATAGAAGTAATAGCACTAAGGCGTCCACTATGTATGCCAAAACCGGTATAAAGATAACTGTTGCTACATCTTGCACCGGTGCCCTGCACTGGCGAGCCGATGCAGCGGAAAAAAAATCAGGGACCCGAACTCCGAAGCACCTAGTTGCTCTGATGCCCAGTTCCTTTATGCCATAAAGATTTCATATTTTACTGCTTGGCTGCTCGGATGTGTGGACAAGTTGGCTCCACAAACTGCTGAAGCGATGCGAAATTTTTCCTAATGGCACCGCTGATGAGATGCCAACATTTTTAGATACTAGGTACAAATTGTGACACTGTCTTAGGATGAGTTTGGTTGAAGGTGTGGCATGAATGGGTTGGGACCGTGACAGTGTCTGAATCACATCTGACAAATGATTTGTAACAACGAAAGAGGGTCTAACCTTCTCTGCACATGCCAGAAACTTCCTCCCACTGTCCATAGATTCAAACGCAACTAGCTTCGCACATGGAGATTGATGGTGACAATGAGTAGATAGATCTTCAGCCACCCCGCTCCGTTCGTTTCAACATATGGTCCTAGGGAACTACAGGAGATAGAAATGACTCAAATCAATTGCTAGGTAAAAATACTTCATTCCAAGTCATAGCCTGAGAGAGAGAAGAGAGGCATACCCGGGTGGTGAAGGAGTCGTCGGAGGAGGAGGAACCGCTGGAGAGGTCTTTGAAGAAGACCGTGGCGACCCCAACGGTAGGATGTGAGACAGCGAGAGCGAGGAAGCAAGCGAGGGAGCGGCTATAGCTTAGGAAGGAAGGAAGGGGGAAACAGGGGAAATGTGACTTGTGGTCATGGAGAAAAAGGGATGGGGGAGGGGGGTAGATATTTTGGCGGTAGGCCAAAAATTTCAAAATGTGGAGGGAAACTTTGCGCCCAGTGCCGCCGGACACCATTCACTTTGAACGATAGTGTGCATCGCAAACGATTCTCTTGCTTAACGCGCATGGGATGAGTTTGATAATTGAATTTTTGGTGGAAATTTCCCCGCATATGTCATTGCATAATTTAACATCGCTTGCTAATTTGGGCACACTAAAGAGCGTATAGCACATAGACCATACTTACTGAATCGAGCACTTTTAGTAATTAAACAGAGACAGATCACCTAAACATTGCTCTAACAAAAGACCAGCATTGAAAACAAAGCCTAAGTACGAATAATTATAACAAATCTGCAGCCGCGCTGGCCTATGCATCGCCGGTGTGAGATGAGACATCGATGAATTTTCCTGGCGACATGCCGCCGTTGGTGGACTCCGCGTCCCCCTACTGAAGTCGACCGTGTCCTCGTCCTAGTCCTCGGCGCCGCCCTCAAGGTTGTAGTACTCGTAGTAGTGGTTGCGCTAGAGCTTGTGTTGGTACTCCACCGGCGATTCCTCGATGACAGACTCTTTTCTACCTCAACCTCGGCCAAGCGCAACTCCTCCTCCCGGCGCTCCTCGATCTCCACCGCCTCCTGCATCTCCAGCTCCCGCTCGACGACCTCATGAGGAAGCAGGTGCTCCATGGCGACCGCTGCCTTTTTGGATGTGGGTTGCATGCTGGATTCCGAGGTGGCCTGGAATATCTTGGCATGGACGGCCTTGACCCGGGCCAGGGCGACATCGGCGGCATAGACGGAAGCTCGAGCACTCTCGGTGTTTGCAACCGTCGTTGCAGCATCAGCTGCAGCCGTCTCGGCTGCTGCAGCTACCCTGTCGGCTGCCGCAGACGCCCTCTCGGCAGAAGCGGCCACACTCAATGCGGGTGCGGCAGCACTCTCAGCGTAGGTGGCCGCGCTCTTGGCGCAGGCGGCGGCGCTCGGGGGGATGCGGCCATCGTACGGGCCTTCACGAAGTGTTTCCACGGCAGCATCTTTGCAAGAAGGGGGTGCAGGAATGGGGAACTGGATTTGTGGATTCGGGGGTTGCCGGCATTGGAGCAGACGAGCCGGCGAAGCTTAAGGAGGAAGTCTTAAATAGACCCAGAATTTTTCATTGCAAACGATTCCTACAAAACAACTGTATGTGATGTTGTAGATATTTTTTATTAGCTGTGAAAGACGAATTTGGAGTAAAGTGCCAACAGATGGTGTTTTAAATGTACGAGAAAATTTGTAGTACTAATACAACTGTCATGTCAAATTTTGGAAAATTTCAGGGGTCATTTGACCTTTTAAGACATTTAAGTGATTTTCTAGCCATTTAATGACCGTAATTGAAATTTGAACTACATGTACAAGCAGCAGCTAACCAAAATGGTTTGAAAAGTCATATTTTGTGTACTTGTGTGTGATTTAATTCCACGTGCAGTAAATTGGAAGGAATTTTCAAACATATTGGTCTAATGACTATGACACAATTAAGCATGGAGTGCCATGGCATTTAAATTCCAAAATATTAAAAACATGAAACCTTGCTTGATGTAATGTCATACCACCAAGATGATGTGGTACAAAAATTGGCCTGTTTGACGAAAGTTTGGACACACACCCCTCACAAACTGGAGCAACTCACTAGAAGGCTCGTGATTCCAAGAGGGAACAATGCATGTTTGATGACGAATGGCAGATAGCTTCCTCTTACGGCCTTCAAAAAATTTCTACGTGTAATGTGCACTGATACAAACTGTCATCGAAAATTTGGAAAATTTCAAGGGTCATTTGACCTTTTGAAGACATTTAAGTGATTTCCTAGCCATTTAATGACCGTAATTCAAATTTGAACTACATATACATGCAACGGCTAACCATAACGGTTTGAAAAATCATATTTGTGTACTTGTGTGTGAGTTAATTCCATGTGCAGTATATTAGAAGGAATTTTCAAACATATTGGTCTCACGGCATGGACGCATGTACATGCATGGAGTGCCATGGCATTTTTATTCCAAAAAATTAAAAAATGATCATAAAAACATGAAACCATGCTTGATGTAATGTCATGCCACCAAGATGATGTGGTACAAAAATTGGCTTGCTTGACGAAAGTTTGGACACACACCCCTAACAAGCTGGAGCAACTCACTAGAAGGCTCGTGGTTTCGAGAGGGAACAATGCTTGTTTGGTGATGAACGGCAGATAGCTTCCTCTTACGGCCTTCAATTTTTTCTAGGTGTAATGTGCACTGATACAACTGTCATGTGAAAATTTGGAAAATTTTAGGGCTCATTTGACCTTTTGAAGACATTTAAATGATTTCCTAGCCATTTAATGAATGTAATTCAAATTTGAACTATATGTACATGCAACGGCTAACATAACGGTTTAAAAAATCATATTTGTGTACTTGTGTGCGAGTTAATTCCATGTGTAGTAAATTACAAGGAATTTTCAAACATATTGGTCTCACGGCATGTACACATGCATGGAGTGCCATGGCATTTTAATTCCAAAAAATTGAAAACGAACAAAAAAACATGAAACTTTGCTTGATGTAATGTCATGCCACCAAGATGATGTGGTAAAAAATTGGCATGTTTGACGAAAGTTTGGACACACACCCCTCACAAACTAGAGTAACTCACTAGAAGGCTCGTGGTTCTGAGAAGGGAACAATGCAAGTTTGATAACGAACGGCAGATAGCTTCCTCTTACGGCCTTCAATTTTTTTTTCTACGTGTAACATGCACTAATACAACTGTCATGTGAAAAGTTGGAAAATTTCAGGGGTCATTTGACCTTTTGAAGACATTTAAGCGATTTTCTAGCCATTTAATGACCGTAATTCAAATTTGAACTACATCTACATGCAACGGCTAACCATAACGGTTTGAAAAATCACATTTGTGTACTTGTGTGCGAGTTAAAATATCATCAGATGGTGTAAATATCTGGTGTTCAAAAAGAAAATGTAAAATCTGGCAAGACAACCGGCCCCAGATGATTGGCACTCTATTTTGTGCCTCGAGGTTTGGAAGGTGAGTGGCGGGCTTTATTAATCAAACACAGTTCTGCATTGGGAATCGTCAGCTATTATGTTCACATGCGGATTTTGCTACGGGAATCGTGTGTAATTCACACTACAGTACTCGTAAATTTCGGCGACCGGCGTGTGTACTGTTACCGTCAATCTAGATTCCGGCCTCCAATAAATACTACCTTGCTCATGTCGTCCCACCTGCATTCTCATCTAGATCCTCCCCTTGCTCTCTCTCTCTCTAAAATCTCTGCCATGGTGCCGCCGGTCTGCCCATGCAACGACGAGGAGTCGCCACCCCCCGAGGACGCTCACTTGAAGAGCAGCGTCGAGGACACCTACGCGCCGCCGGATGAGTTTGCGCCGGACCCCCCAACTTTGGATTGGTTTTGGGGCTAGTACGATCTTTGTCTTTGGAAGTCACTGCCGCCGGCTGACAAAGCCAGGCAAGTGGCTTTCAAGAAGGAGATGGCAGAGGAGGATGGCAGGTACCAGGCATCCTGTGAAGCCCGTGATGCTGCCTAGAAAAAGGAGGCGGTGGAGCTTTGGGGACGGGCATGTCGTCATGTGGAGGTGTACAAAGACGGGTACTTCGCGAGGAAGGCCAGAGGCGCTTGGCGCCTCGTCGCTGCGTGGAGCTGGGCTGATAAGCTCCAACGTGCCACTGACGAGGAGTTCTGATGGGCGCCCAACGAAATGGCAAGATTGTTCGCACGCGTCCGCCTGCAAGAGGAAGATCGACACGTCAAGCGCTACGAGGCGGAGGAGGCGGAGTAATGCCTCCGCTCTGGGAAGACACCGCGCACCAGGGAGCTGCTCGCGAGGGGTTGCCGAAATACTGGCCCCGGGAGGGATTATTAGTTTTAGTATTGTTTGTTTTCAATTTTATGCATTGTACCTAGTAGTTAAGTATCATCATGTATATGTGATGATATTATATATATTCAGTGATGAACTAATGAACAATTAATATTATATATATATTATGAATTTCATTTTCTATCTAATTTGAATCTATCTATTATCATCCACATATACAGAATGGAAAGCGTATAAACACACACTGAAATAGAACATATTAGAACGGAAAAAAGAGTACACACATTGAAACAGGGTGATTAACAGAGCAATAGTATGATTGCTGTGAATACATAGCTATCCACGTCGAAATGACTCAACAAAATAAAACGCGTCCATTAGACCATGACCAACAGCCCTTGCCTACGATAGCTCTTGGCTCTGCCTGAACTTGTGCAGACGTTCGTCCAAGCGGTCGGCACACTCGCGGTACATCTGGAGCGTGATCTCGAGCTCCAAGTTGGCTATTTCATCAGAGATCACCACCTCGAGGATGCGACGGCCATGTTCCTCTACTGCGCCCAGGTAGACACCTAGGCCAAGGAGGCGGTCGAGCCTACCAACCAGCGCGTTGGCATCGAGCGGGCTGCAGACAAGGCGAATGGCGTGACCCATGCGAATGGTGCGGCGGGCATCCGGTGTAAGTACGGCTTGGCCGGTCTCTGGTGCAAGTACAGCACAGAGGGATTGTGCCCTCTCCTAGCAAGGAATGGGGCTACTGACAGGACGTGTACCCAGCTGCGACGCCCTCTCGACAGCAGGCAAACATTGATGGATCCACTCTTGTTGTGCGGCATGCCGCGCCTCTCGCTCTACGGCGCTCCAACTGTCTCGCCGTGCGGCGAGCCACAGCCTATCAACGTGGACGCGCCTAGCTTGCTCTGTGGTGCGCCATCGATCATGTTGTGAGGCAAGTTGCATCCTCTCGGCGCTAACATGCCTATCTTGATCCACGGTGCTAAAGCGCCATGCGCCAAGGGTCTGCTCAACCCTGGCGGTGATGCGCATCATGGCATCGTCCATCACGTTGTCGGGGAGCGTCACGGCCTCGACAGGCTGTGACGCCTTCTAGTTTTCCTCGTTGGCGAGGTTAATGGCAGAGGCAACGCTTTGGTGCGTTGGCATGCTTGGAAAAGGTGGATGTGCTACAGGTTGTGCTTGTTGCCTCAGTGTGTCGAGCCGTGCCTAGGTTTATGTGCAATATCGCTAGGTGGCGGGAAAAATGAGGAAATGGTAGAAAATGGTGGCGTGTTCATAGAACGCCATCAATTAATGGAAACTTAGCATATAAGGAACGGCGAGCTAGCACAAGAAGTAGATGATGATGAGATGAACACGGACCACACTAGGGAACCCGTTGGTGATGACTTCATCAATCGCAAATGGTTGTACACTAGCAAGCGTTTGCTCACAACACACACGGCTTATTCCATCACAAACAGGCTGGATGGATCAACTATATGCCACGTATACACATTGTCAAAAAGTAATGCGGTAGACCTTCTTTAACATATGTTAAAAAATAAAATAAAAACAAAAAACAAGGACCTCGAGGTTAAATTAGCTGAGGGAATGGGTCATTTCGGTCATTTGACCGAAATGATCCATCCTATCAGTTAATTTAACACCAACACAACTTCCCATCAAGTCACCCATATGATGGCTGCTCCAGCCTCAGCACACTTAACTTGAGAGTTCTCTTAGATGAGCTACTAGTGGAACAGCTAGTCCTTGCTTATATAGGATGCCTCTTCGCATCCTTATGGCATATCCGGATGACCGCCCGTCCCCCAATGGCCAATACATGTTGTGTAGACAGAGCATATCACATACGCCTTACTAGAAGCAATCGTCTGTGTTATTATCGGTCTTTGCACACATTTCTGATTACAGACCTGTTTGTCGTGTATCACACACATCTTGTTATATTTAACCATTTCTGTTCTCTTGTCTCAATGCAAACAGTTCATCTGAGTGAACCGCATGCCGTATATCGCACACACCTTGATCTGCCTGACCGTTTCTTTTGTGTTTCCTAATCACAAATAGTTCATCCGAGTGAACTTTATGTTGTATATCACACACACCTTCATCTGACTGCCCATTTCTTTTGTTCCTCCTCATCACAAACAGTTAGTTGAACTGAACCGTATGCCCTGCATCGCATGCAGAACAAAAATCTGAATCGTGTTTGATGCATCCGTCATCGCAAACGTTTTGCGCCTTTTTTGATGTTTTTTTCACACCATCGTTTGCCATTATTGCATCGAACACAATTTCGTTGAAGGGTCTCTGATCGTAGTGTCGCATTAGCAGCATCCTGCAGTAGTGATTACCTACTATTTTTGTGTGTTCACATGATTAAGCTAATGTATTAATCGTGTTTTATATCTTTTGTTTCAATAAAGTGCCAAGTAAAGCCTTTGGGATAGTGTGGATGATAGTTGATTTGATTCTGTGCAAAAACAGAAACTTCTGTACCCAGCTCTGGAACTTTGTAAAATCATAGAAATGTTCTTTTGCTTTGCTTTTTTTGTAGATAATTGATATACAAATTGTTTTCCTACCTTTTCATAATTTTTGGAATAGCATAAGTATGGTCTTTGTTCAGATTACTATATATTGTTCTGTTTTTGACAGATTCTATTTTCGATGCATAGTTTGCCTATTTCTAGTTTCTATGGCTTATATTGGTCAATATAAATTGTGGAAATGATAGGGTACAGTAGGCATTGTGTGAGAAGAATTATGAATCTTGTCTTGACAGTACCCAAGTGAATGATTTGCTCTTTATTATACTAACGCATCTCACGAAGTTCTGTTAAGTTTTGTGTGATTGAAGTTTTCAAGTTTTGGGTGAGATATTGACATGAGGAGAATAAGGAGTGACAAGAACTTAAGCTTGGGGATGCCCAAGGCACCCCAAGTTAATATTCAAGGAACATCCAAGCAACTAAGCTTGGGGATGCCTCGGAAGGCATCCCCTCTTTCATCTCCAACATTATCGGTAACCTTACTTGGAGTTATATTTTCATTCGTCACATGATATGCATTTTGCTTGGAGCATCATTTTATTTTGTTGAGATTTTCTTGCTGTTATTTAGAATAATGTTTTGCATCTCTTACTACAATAAAAGTGTCAAGGATAGTCTTCACCATGCTTAGTTTGCAAGTATATGAGTTCCTGTTTCAAAATAGAAAGTTGCACGCTATTGCATGAATTCTTGAGAAAAGTACGAATGTGATAAAATTTTGAAATTTTTTGAGTATAAGATATGATCAATTTTCTACAGTGTGGTAATTTTTCAGAATTTTTAAGTTAAATAAGTATGGATCTTCATCCTTTACAAACTATCCTATTTAGACAGACTATTGTTATGTTTGCATTGTTTGCATATGTTTGCTTGTATGATTCTATTTGAGGATAGGAGTATTAAATAAGCAGAGGCATTTAGTATGCAATGTTAAATTATAATTTTAGTGTTGCTATAGTAGAGAATGATAAGGTTTTGCATTGATTTATACTAACTTATCTCACGAGTTCTTGTTGAGTTTTGTCTGGATGAAGTTTTTGAGATTTAGGGAAACCATGATATAAAAGGAATTAAGGAGACAAAAGCTCAAGATTGGGGATGCCCAAGGTACCCAAGTTAACATTTCAAGAAGTCTCAAGAATCTAAGCTTGGGGATGCCCCGGTAGGCATCCCACCTTTCTTCACCAACAATTATCGGTTAGCCTTGGTTGAACCTAAGTTTTTACTTCTTCACATGATGTGTGTTATTCTTAGAATTTCATTTTATTTTGTTTTGCTTGATGTTTTAATAAAACACTTAGATCTAAAAAAATAAGAGAGTCCTCACATAGCTTCCTATTTACTTAACTACTCATTTGATCTTCACTTATATCTTTTTGGAGTAGTTTGTCAAACACTCTCATGCTTCACTTGTATTATTTTGAGAGTTGATAATAGTGATGACATTTGCACAAGCTATGAAATTGGTCCCAAAGTGATGGATATTCAAGAAGGATATAATAAAAACTTTCATGTAGATCATTGGATATGATAAGTTTGATTCCTTGCAATAGTTTTGCGATATGCAGATAATAATATGTGAGTCATGTTGGTGAGTAATTGTGCTTTAATAGGAATATTGGTGTTAACGTTTGTGATTCCTATGCAAGCATTAAAGTAAATAGTTATGAATGAAGTTATATCCTATTTGTGGTGCATTATTCGGTGGTAGTTATGTTTAATGCTCGTTTATGATCATTTTTGTTTCTTTGTTGGTCGCTTCTCAATCTATTTGCTAGATGCATTTGTACTAAGTAGGAATAATGCTTGTGCATCCAAACTCCTTAAACCAAGTTGTGCCAAATGAGTCCACCATACCTACCTATATGTGGTATTTCCATGCCGTTCCAAGTAAATTTGTATCTGCCAAATCTAATTTTCAAAATGAATTTCCTTTTTGTGTGCTTGTACCGCTCATGAAGCGGTAGGGGGTGGCCAATGTTTTCCATGCTAGATTTTTATTTTCAAGATGAGTGCTTATTCACTTGTCATTGCACGAGAGTGTGGCTGGTAATAGGGATGCCTAGTCCCGAAATGAAAAGACATTTACATTATGTTGTCAAATAATAAATTCCTTGGAGAGTGTTGGTATGGAAAGCACGCGTGGATCGGCTAGCCATTGATTGTGAAAGAAAGGTGGAAAAAGGAATAAACTTTATTTTATGTTTGGGAACCACCTATGACTTATCTAGCATGGAAAGTATTGGGAATTCCCGGTCATTTTCGTTGACAGGAAAAAGCGTGCCTCTCAGAACAATTTTATCTCTCAATTTAAGCTATGAGCTCTGGCACCTCTACAAATCTCTGCTTCCCTCTCCGAAGGGCCTATCTTTTTACTTTTATGAAATATTTTATTTTATTTCGAGTCTCCATCTTCTCTTATAAGGCACCGACTAGGGAACACTATTGTCATACTTGTGCATTGGGCATAGTTAATATTTTGAGTGTGTTTCATGAATGGATCAATTATTGAGCATAATGGGCTAGGGATAGCTTTTTTTAGTGTTGATATTTTTAAATACATGGTTGCTTGTTGATATGCTTGAGTATTGATGTCCTCATGTTAATTATAGACTATTGCTTTGAATCATTCAAGTCCAAATTTCCATGCTACAAAAGAAAAGAGTATATGAGGAATATGATAGGTAGCATTCCACATCAAAAAATTCGGTCTCAATTGCTAGTTTATCATGATAAGTTTTATGAGAACGAGATTTTGTTATGATGCTCGGAAAGGTGATTGAAATTATCATTGATTAAACTTATGCACTATGTTAGCATTCACACTTTATAAGTTACTTCTTTTATCATTTACGTACACGAGGACGCGTAGCAATTAAGCTTGGGGATGCTGATACGTCTCCAATGTATATATAATTTATGAGGTATTCATGCCATGTTTACAACAATTTTATATGGTTTTGATTTGATTTGAATGGAACTAACCTGGACTGACGCTGTTTTCAGCAGAACTACCATGGTGTTGTTTTTTGTGCAGAAATAAAAGTTCTCGGAACTGGACGAAACTTTTTGATGATTTTTTGGAAGAAAAGAGAAATAATGGAGCAAAGAACCACCATAGGGGGGCCTGCTGTCCACAAGACACCAGGGCGTGCCACACCCCTGGCGCCCTGGTGGGTGGTGGGCCCCCTGAGGCCCATCTTCGCATGAAACTGACGCCAAAAAATCATATATATTCAGAAACCCCCAAAAGTTAACCTAGATAAGAAGTTCCGCCGCCACAAGCCTCTGTAGCCATGAAAAACCAATCTGGACCTTGTTCCGGCACTATGCCGGAGGGGTAAATCATCACCGGTGGTCATCTTCATCATCCCGATGGCCACCATGATGAGGAGGGAGTAGTTCGCCCTTGGGGCCAAGGGTTTGTACCAGTAGCTATGTGTTCAATCTCTCCCTCTCGTGTTCTTGATTTGGCATGATCTTATTGTATCGCGAGCTTTGTTAATATAGTTGGATCATATGGTGTTTTCCCCTCTCTATCTTGTTGTGATGAATTGAGTTTTCCCTTTGAGACTTCATTATTATTGGATTGGGTACTTTTATGGATTTGAGAACACTTGATGTATGTCTTACTATGAATACTCATGGTGACAATGGGGATTCATATTGATTCACTTGATGTGTGTTTTGGCACTCAACTCACGGATTCCTGAGGTGACATTGGGGTAATCTATGCATAGGGGTTGATGCATGTTCTCGTCTTTGTTTCTTCAGTAGAAATCTTGGGGCACTCTTTGAGGTTCTTTGTGTTGGATTGAGTATTATGAATCTAAAATTGTTTGATGCATATCGTATAATCAATTCACGGATACTCGCGGTGACATTGGAGTATCTAGGTGACATTAGAGTTGGTTGATGTGTATCATATGGTGTTACTTTAGTACGAACTCTTAGATAGATAGATCGGAAAGGATAACTTGGTGTTATTTTAGTACGAACTCTTGGATAGATCGGTCGGAAAGAATAACTTTGAGGTGGTTTCATACCCTACAAATAGTTTTTTCTTATGTTCTCCGCTAGATAAGAACTTCGGAGTGATTCTTCATCGCATGTTGAGGGATTGTTATGTGATCCAATTATATTAGCATTCTTGAGAGATTGCAATAGTGAAAGTATGAACCCTAGGCCTCATTTTCAAGCATTGCAATACTGTTTGTGCTCACTTTTGTTACTTGCTACCTTGCCATTTTTTTATTGTTACTATTACAAAAATCAATATCTACTATCATTACTACACTTGTATCGCCATCTCTTCGTCGAACTAGTGCACCAATACAATTAATCATTGTATTTTGTGTGTTGGGGACACAAGAGACTCTTTGTTATTTGGTTGTAGGGTTGTTTGAGAGAGACCATATTCATCCTATGCCTCCCATGGATTGAGAAACCTTAGGTCATCCACTTGAGGGAAATTTTCTACCGTCCTAAAAAACTTTGTGCTTGGAGGCCCAACACGAGTCTACAAGAACAAGTTGTGTATTAGACATCGGCCCACTACTCTTTGTGTTCTACTCGTGCATATACATCTACGCATAGACCTAGCTCTGATACCATTGTTGGGGAACGAAGCATCAAAATCAAAAAAATTCCTACGAATACCCAAGATCTATCTAGGAGAAGCATGGCAACAAGAGGGGAGAGTGTATCTGCGTACCCTCATAGACCAAAAGTAGAAGCGTATATAACGCGATTGGTGTAGTTGTACTCTTTGCGATCCGATCACGATTCAACCGAGCTAGTGTCGATCGGACGGCACTTCCGAGTTTAGCACACGTGTGGCTCGATGATGTATCCTCCTCCATTATCCAGTAAGAGAAGGCGGAGAGGTAGATGGGATCACAACCAGCACGACGGTGTGTGGTGATGGTGGTGGTGGAGCAACGGGGGTGGTTCACTGAGTGAAAAACTGCGAATGAGAACTGTGTCGGGAGGGAGAGACGAGTCAGCAGCCAAGGCCAATGTGTTGGGGTGCCTTGCTGCGCCCCCTCCCTATATTTATATGCACGGGAGGGCCGGGAGTCCAGCCCTACTCCTAATAGAAGTTGGCGCCAAGGAGGAGAGGACTCGGACTCCAAGTCCAATCCTATTCCTGCTAGGACTCCCCTTTTCCCCTTCCCTAGCCACATGGGCTTCTGAGGACTTGGTGCGCCTAGCTGGTACCTCTTGATCTTGCGTTGGTTTTCCCTTGAATAGGAAAGGGTGATGCAACAAAGTAGCTAGCGTAAGTATTTCCCTCAGTTTTGAGAACCAAGGTATCAATCTAGTAGGAGACAACGCACAAGTCACCGAATCCCTGCACAAACAATCAACAACTTGCACCCAACGCGATAAAGGGGTTGTCAATCCCTTCACAGTCACTTGCAAAGTGAGATCTGATAGAGATAGATAAACGGTAAAGTGAATATTTTTGGTATTTTTGGTTTATAGATTGGAAAGTAAAGATTGCAAAATAGTAGATCGGAAACTAGCAAGATGTAAAAGAGATTCAATAATATAGAAAAGAGATCCGGGGGCCATAAGTTTCACTTGTGGCTTCTCTCAAGATAGCAAATATTACGGTGGGTGAACAAATTACTGCTGAGCAATTGATAGAAGAGCGCATAGTTATGACGATATCTAAGGCAATGATCAGGAACATAGGCATCATGTCCGTGTCAAGTAGACCTACTCCTGCCTGCATCTACTACTATTACTCCACACATCGACCGCTATCTAGCATGCATCTCGAGTATTAAGTTCATAAAGAATGGAGTAATGCATTAAGCAAGATGACATGATGTAGAGGAATTAACTCAAGCAATATGATGAAAACCCCATCTTTTTATCCTCGATGGCAACAATACAATACGTGCCTTGCTGCCCCTACTGTCACTGGGAAAGGACACCACAAGATTGAACCCAACGCTAAGCACTTCTCCCATGGCAATAAAGATCAATCGAGTAGGCCAAACTAAACCGATAATTCAAAGAGACTTGCAAAGATATCAAATCATGCATATAAGAATTTAGAGAAGAACCAAATAATATTCATAGATAATCTTGATCATAAATCCACAATTCATCGGATCTTGGCAAACACACCGTAAAAGAATATTACATGGAATAGATCTCCAAGAACATCGAGGAGAACATGGTATTGAGAATCAAAGAGAGAGAAGAAGCCATCTAGCTAATAACTATGGACCTGAAGGTCTGTGGTAAACTATTCACGCTTCATCTGAGAGGTAATAGTGTTGATGTAGAAGCCCTCCGTGATCGAGTCCCCCTCCGTCAGGATGCCGGAAAAGGTCCCTAGATGGGATCTCATGGGTATAGAAGGTTGTGGTGGTGGAAAAGTGGTTTCGTGGCTCTCCTAGATGTTTTCAGGGTATAAGAGTATATATAGGCAAAGGAACTAGATCAGGGGAGCCACGAGGGGCCCACGGGGGTGGGCGCGTGCCCTCCTACCTCGTGGCTTCCTCGTTGCATCTCCAACTTCATCTCCAAGTCTTATGGTTTGCTTTCGGTCCAAGAAAGATCATCGCGAAGGTTTCATTCCGTTTGGACCCCGTTTGGTATTCCTTTTCTACGGAACTCTAAAATAGACCCAAAAAACAAAAACTGGCACTGGGCCCTTGGTTAATAGGTTAGTCCCAAAAATAATATAAAATAGCATATAAATGCCTATTAAACATCCAAAACAGATAATATAATAGCATGGAACAATCAAAAGTTATAGATACGTTGGAGACGTATCAAGCATCCCCAAGCTTAATACATGCTCGTCCTCGAGTAGGTAAATGATAAAAACAGAATTTTTGATGTGGAATGCTACCTAACATATTTATCCATGTTATTTTTTTTATTGTTGCATGAATTTTGAGATCCGAAAGATTCAAGACAAAAATTTAATATTGACATAAAAATAATAATACTTCAAGCATCCTAACAAAGCAATCATGTCTTCTCAAAACAACATGGCCAAAGAAAGCTATCCCTACAAAATCATATAGTCTGGCTATGCTCTATCTTCATCACATAAAATATTTAAATCATGCACAACCCCGATGACAAGCCAAGCAATTGTTTCATACTTTTGATGTTCTCAAACTTTTTCAATCTTCACACAATACATAAGCGTGAGCCATGGATATTGCACTATAGGTGGAATAGAATAGTGGTTATGGAGAAGACAAAAAGGAGAAGATAGTCTCACATCAATGGGGTGTATCAAGGGGCTATGGAGATGCCCCTCGATAGATATAAATGTGAGTGAGTAGGGATTGCCATGCAACGGATGCACTAGATCTATAATTGTATGAAAGATCAAATAGAAACTAAGTGGGTGTGCATCCAACTTGCTTGCTCATAAAGACCTAGGGAATTTTGAGGAAGCCCATCATTGGAATATACAAGCCAAGTTATATAATGAAAATTCCCACTAGTATATGAAAGTGACAACATAGGAGACTCTCTATCATAAAGATCATGGTGCTACTTTGAAGCACAAGTGTGGAAAAAGGATAGTAGCATCGCCCCTTCTCTCTTTTTCTCTCATTTTTTATTTGGACCTTCTCTTTTTTATGGCCTCTTTTTTTCGTCCAGAGTCTCATCCCGACTTGTGGGGGAATCATTGTCTCCATCATCCTTTCCTCACATGGGACAATGCTCTAATAATGAAGATCATCGCACTTTTATTTACTTACAACTCAAGAATTACAACTCAATGCTTAGAACAAAATATGACTCTATGTGAATGCCTCCGGCGGAGTACCGAGATGTGCAATGAATCAAGAGTGACATGTATGGAAAAATTATGAACTGTGGCTTTGCCACAAATACGATGTCAACTACATGATCATGCAAAGCAATATGATAATGATGGAGCATGTCATACTAAACGGAATGGTGGAAAGTTGCATGGCAATATATCTCGGAATGGCTATGGAAATGCCATAATAGGTAGGTATGGTGGCTGCTTTGAGGAAGGTATATGGTGGGTGTATGGTATCGGCGAAAATTGCGCGACACAAGAGAGGCTAGCAATGGTGGAAGGGTGAGAGTGCGTATAATCCATGGACTCAACATTAGTCATAAAGAACTCACATACTTATTGGCAAAATCTGTTAGTTATCGAAATGAAGTACTATGTGCATGCTTCTAGGGGGATAGATTGGTAGGAAAAGACCATCGCTCGTCCCCGACCGCCACTCATAAGGAAGACAATCAATAAATAAATCATGCCCCAACTTCATCACATAACAGTTCACCATACGTGCATGCTACAGGAATCACAAACTTTAGCACAAGTATCTCTCAAATTCACAACTACTCTACTAGCATCACTACAAAAAAAGACACATCCGTGACATTTTGGGCCGACGAAATTTTTTCTGTCATACATATGACACTTCTATGACGATAATTGTGACAGAAGCCGGTATCATCATAGATGTGGTGGGCTCCTACTTCTATGACAAAAAATCATGATGGAAAATGGGCTTTTCGTCCTGGGCGGGCCGGAGACGCAGTTGCATGACATTCTTTGGGCCGTCCATGACGGAAAAACCCATGGTAGAATCGAGGGGGAGGAAAATTTCGGGGAGTTGCCGGTTATGGTGGGAGGTCGGGGGCCAAGCGATGCGCGTTTCTCTCGTACATGTACACGTGTGTGTGCGAGGCATTGGCTCTAACTGAACCCAAGCGAGGCGTTGAGCTCTAACTGAACCCGAGCGATTGCACTGTAGGCTACGCGTTACTGGACCCGAGCGATCGATCGATGGCTGTTAACTGAACCCGATGGAGCGATTCCTTCGCTACTACTGCTAACTGAAGCCGGTCGATTGGATGAACAGTGAGCGTTGCGGAGGGGGGGGTTTGGATGAACAGTGAGCGGTGGCGTTGCCTCTGGATGAATAGGACCCCGTGGTGTGGACGGCTGGATGAACAGTAGACGGTGGAGGGGTGGCCATGGAGGGGTGGTTCAAGAGGACCCCGTGGTGTGGAGGGTTGGATGAACAGTAGACGGAGGAGGGCTAGATGAACAGTAGACGGTGGAGGGGTGGTTGAACAGTAGCTGGTGGAGTAGCGCGCGGTGGAGGCTGGATGAACAGGAGCCCGTGGAGGCTGGAGGAGGTCGACGGTAGCCCGTGGAGGCTGGAGGAGGTCGACGGTGGAGATGGACAGTATCCCGTGGAGTCCCATTTTGCGGTACGCCACACCCCTCCCAATGAACAAGACCCCCGTTTCGACCGTAGTGCTCCAACACAAGTCCGTTTCGTCCGTTTTGCAGTACGCCACACCCCTCCCGATGAACATGACCCCCGTTTTGACCGTAGGAGGTCCGTTTCCTCCGTTTTGCGGTACGCCACACCCCTCCCGATGAACAGGACCCCCGTTTCGACCGTAGGAGGTTGGTTTCCTCCGTTTTGCGGTACGCCACACCCCTCCCGATCAACAGGACCCCGTTTCGAACGTGGCCGGTCGAACACAAGGCCGTTTCCTCCGTTCTGCGGTACGCCAGGCCTCGTTTCCATCGCATGTTCCGTCCAAGCCGGTTGGCTCCCACGCGTTCCATTGCCTCCCGATGAACACGACGCATTTCGTTGCCTCCCGATGAACACGACACATTCTGTTACCTCCCCATGAACATGAGGCATTCCGTTGCCTCCCCATGAACACAAGCCCTCGCCGTACATATGCGCGACTAAGCGTTCGAGACCCCGCCTGTATGTACACATACGTGGTCGTATTTTCTTTCTTGCACCCTGGCTGCTGTACGTATGTGTACATGCTACGTGCGTGCCTCTACATCGACCAGTATGTACGTACACATTCACGACCAGGATGACAATGCTATGTACGCTTCAACCAGGTGGGTCTCGACCGTCAGGCACTTCCTTGCCTGCGAAGATGTAGCTGGTGGGTCTGAGCAGTCAGGGGGGCGAATCATTTTGTTTTTTTTTTGCCCGGACGCACTTCCTAGCATGCGAAGGTGTAGCTGCTGGGTCCCAGCAGTCAGGGGGGTGAATCATTTTTTTTGCCCGGACGCACTTCCTTGCGTGCGAAGGTGTACCTGCTGGGTCCCAGCAGTCAGGGGGGCGAATCATTTTTTTTTGCCCGAGCGCACTTCCTTGCGTGCGAAGGTGTAGCTGGTGGGTCCCAGTAGTCGGGGGGCGAATCTTTTTTTCGGACGCACTTCCTTGCGTGCGAAGATGTAGCTGGTGGGTCCCAGCAGTCAAGGGGCGAATCGTTTTTTCGGACACACTTCCTTGCATGCGAAGATGTAGCTCGTGGGTCCCAGCAGTCAGGGGGCAAATCATTTTTTTCGCGAAATACGGTGGCCCGTCCGGTGGGTCCACGCTGTCAGGTGGAGGAATAATTATTTTGCGCGTAATAAGGAGGCACTTCCTTGCGGCTGCCGTGGACCCAGCTGTCAGCCTCTCCACGTACAGTCCACGTCCGATGGAAGTCGTTCCTTGACCACGTTAACCATGCCGCGCCGAGAGCACCACGGCGGTGGACGACGGCGAGGCCTAGGAAGGGGATGACGCGGAGCCGGGGAAGACGCGGCAGTGGATGCACACGCGGGGAGGAGTACGAGGGTTCACTGGTTCGGCTGCGCTGTCGTCGCTGCAGAATAACAGGGGGTGTGGGTGAGTGGAGGGATGGCCTGGCCAGCGGTGGGAGTAGTAGGGGGCGGTGAGGCCTCCGCGGCAGCACAGCCGGCCACAGGAGGCAGGAGCAGGCGGCACGACCGGCGCTGCTTTGGGCGGCTGGAGCAAGAAGACCAGAGGTTGAAGAAGCACGACGGTCGTTGGATGGACATCGTACGGTCACTGCAGCTAGAATCGTTTATATTGACTAAGTTGACAAAGCCCTTGGTACGTCAACTTAGTAGGCCCACAGGTCAGCTTCCGAAACGGTGCGCCCCGCTGGGCTGCAAATCTTTCCTAGGAGGGATGCATTAGGAAAGTATAGCTGGATTAGCCATTTTCAGCTTGAAAAAAATTAATATCTGGGCTGGATATCTGTCCTGGGCTAGATGGGCCACAGCCCGCCCAGTTAATACCTGCAGTGATGTTTTCGTTGTTGTTTGGAGGAGAAAAAATAATATCTGGCGTAAACATCAAAAAACTCTGCAGTGCTCACACCTCAAAAACACAAATACTGCTCGAGCTGCTTGGTCCCAGCTGTCAGCCGCTTCTTGTGCAATTCTCTCATTTATTGACTACTCCCTCCTTTCCGGTTTATAATGCTCAATTCAAAAATCTCACCAATCAAGGTAGATGGCGAGTGGTGGAATAGTTTTTGTAGTTTTGCAAAAGCACCTAATTAATGCGCTTGTTATCCTCAAAAAATTATGTTTATCAATGCATTAATTGCAATGCATGCATGCATAAAGTACATGCATTGGTCAATTTTCTCTTAATAATTGCATGCAATGATTTAATGCACCTTGGAATCTGAACATGTGATGGAAAACAACCAAATTGAGCCTTATAAAATGGAAAAACTAAAATTTTGAGATAAGCCCTATAAACCGGAAAGGCGGGAGTACATAGGTTGACAATGGTGTGGGACCGTGATGTCAGGAAACTAGGAGGAAGCAAAATAAATTATAATTTTATATATATATATATATATATATATATATATATATAATAAGGAGGCATTTGCGTACGTGAGGCTATGGACCTGGTGGGTCCCCATTGTCATCCTATCCAAGTAAAGTCATCTCCTCGCCCGCGCACGCTTTCCGCCTGAAACAGTCAGCGCCTGCCGCCCCGCTTCCCAGTGCAGGCGATTGCTCTGCCTTCAAACGACACAAGTGTCGTCCGTCCGTCCATCTGCCGCACACATTAATGATACGCGGTTGCCGAGGCGGCTACTCCGGCGCCACACGTCCGTCCCTCCGCCCGCCCACCATTGCTATATAAACTGCTGCGCCGGCCATAGCCGCATTCATCCGCATCCGTTCCCTTTCTCCTGTCCACACCACTACTGCCCACCATGGCTTCCTCGCGCTCCAGCGCTCTTCGGGACGGGCGGATGATGGACCACAAGGAGATGGCAGCCATTGCTGCCGACCGGCTGGCCGGCAGGCAGCCGGAGGACGACGACGTCTCAATGGAGAATATGGTAGTCGATGATCCGGCGCCAACCCCCTCCTCCGCGCCATCCTCGCTGGTGCATTGCACCATGACCATCGGTGAGGCCCGTTCCCAATATATGGACAGGGTGAGGCAGATGCGTGAGGAGCAGTTCCGGGAGGCGCAGATCGACGCCGCCTACAACCACCATCTCCTCCAGGAGCACCTGCAGGCGGAGGAGCAGATCGCCGCGGAGCGGGCGGAGCAGGAGGCGTTGCTCGACTCGTACCGCTCCGCCCGCAAGGGCCGCCTTGAGCGCTGGCGGTACCGCATGTGGGTGGCGGAGGCTGCAGCCGCCTACAAAGAGGCTAGCAAAGAGGGCGATGAAGTGGGCGAGGCGCTGATTGGCAAGACCGAGGACGAGGCAGAGGACAATGCCGGCTCCTACGAGTCCCCGCTCTGCTGGCGTCGACGACACCCTGCTCCGCCGAGGCCCCGCGGTGCCAACAACGAGGTAGAGGACACCGTCGGCTCCGCCGAGGCCCCGCCCCGCCAACAACGAGGTAGAGGACATTACCGGCTCAGCCGAGGCCCCACCCTGCCGGCAACGTGGGGGAGGATTTACACCGCTCCGCTGAGGCGCCGCCCGCCGGCAACGAGACAGAGGACATCGCCGGCTCCGTCAAGGCCCCACCCCGCTGCCAACGAGGCCACGCCACACAGAAAACGAGGAAGAGTAGAACACGGTAGGTCACTGCCGCTCGGGTCCAAGTAAGGCCACCGCTGCTACCCTCCAGTTGAAGCCAAGCTAGGCGGGTTGACCATTGACGGTCGGTTAGCTTCTTGGCGGCGACGTGGAGTCGGAGAGTTGCGCTAGAGAAGAATGCTGCTTCTACTTAACTGCTGGTGCAGTTGGCTGACTGATGCGTGGTCCCAACAGGCCACATGTCAGTTACGCAACTGCACCTGCAGTTAAGTCACTGAAGCTTCTGTTCGGCTCAGCGGGACATAGGTGGGTAGCTTTGGTTAATTAATTATACCTCCAGCGCACCCCTTTTTAGTTTTTTTTAGAAAGGGAGGATGACCCCCGGCCTCTGCATTTGGGAGATGCATGCGGCCACAAACACCCCTTTTTAGTTGAAGAATGTATGAAATGTAATTAAATCCGGCATGTTTATATGAAATCCGACCGTGTATGAATGAATTTATTTCGATTAGTTCGAATTCCTATATCACTGGCATTGGATGAACATGCAAAACAATACGTACTAGCATTATTCCCAGGGTGATCACCTCGTTTGCAGCAGTTTCACATGTACTCCCTCCGGTCCTTTCTATACAAGTTTTGTCTGCAGTCAAAGTATCTCTACTTTAACCAATCTTATACAAAAAAGTATGCACTTTCACAATGTGCGAAGTAAAAAGGAACAGAAGGAGTACAAAGAGTTTGAGCAGCTTTTTAGCATTTCTGTACATTGCAATCAAACACACAGGGCTGGCAATTCATAGAGAACATTCAAAACAATCAATGATTATGCATCTCAGCGACTCACATGTTAGAGGCAATATTTACTTCACAGCTAAAGAATAAAGAAAAAATTGATCGACGCTGCTGACAGCAAGGGCGTCCCATTTGAAAATATCAAACGCATGTCTTAAAATCAATGAGAAACATTTGACAAGGTTGTCCCATTCCAAAATATCAAATGCCTACGATTGTGGAATGGGCAGGGTTTGCCATCAGTTCGGACATTGACATGGCACCTCGTGCTAAATAAACCAACTGTTCTTTTTGTGCAATTCCACCAAAATCAACCAAATTCACGCGTAGCTTGTATGATTTTGCCCTTATATGTTGCAACGCCTTGAACTTATCGGCACCTCCTTTCTTATGGTGGAAATGAATGATTCGATGTATTCATGAACATTTTGTGTAGTTCCCATTGAAATCAAGCTGATCACCCCTGTTTGCACAAATACAAAAAAGTGATTAGTATAAAGCAAAATGTACTATGAATTGACAGTTTAAGCAGGCACCTACATGGTCCATGTAGAGCACACTTTTAGAAAAATGGAACTCACCAGAAAGAATCCTAGATCAACATTGTACTCGCGCATCACAGCAAAAAATGGAGATTTGTCAGTCCTTCTGAGCTGAAGTTAGTTTGGTCTTGTCGGGAGTAATGTAACCATCCTTCATCTGCTCCTTCTGATGAGAATCCTAGAACAACATTGTACTCGCGCATCACAGCAAAAAAATGGAGATTTGTCAGTCCTTCTGAGCTGAAGTTAGTTTGGTCTTGTGGTGAGTAATGTAACCATCCTTCAACTGCTCCTTCTGATGAGAAGATAGACAGGGCTTCTTCATCCTGGCATAATCGGAACTAGTCACTTCACGTACTCCATATTCTTCTTCAGAGGAAGATGATCCTATTGTGCAAAGACAAGAGAACAACTAAATGCTAGCATCCCTATTTGCTCGAAAAAAAGGAAAGGCAATATTTAAAACAGCACAGATGAAGCACTTCTCAAGGACAATACCACTTTTTCATGACAGTATCTAAACAGTAGCACAACACCAATAGAGATGACAAAGCTCAATCATATGGATGAATTAGTGTGCGAGTACCAACCTTTGTCAGGAGGCTTATTGTGTAGAGCATACAGATCAAGCACTTCTCCGGAACCATCTGTTGCTATCTACTATGGTGTCCATGCTTACTATATACTCCTCGATTAGTTTAATGTTTCCAACATCTTTTTGTGTAGTTCCACTAAAATATATGGTATCTTCAAAGAAGATCCCTATTTGCACAAGTAGAGATAATTACGTATGGCATCAAATCAGTGGCAAAACAATTGCTCGTTCCAGCCATAGCAATAAATTAAGATGCAAAACTATATCACTACTTGTGTCATCACAGTTCTAGTGCTTCATTACAGCACCGGGAGTTGATTTTTGTTTTTCTTCCGCTTGTTCTTCCCCTTCATCACTTGGTTCAATAACAGACAAGCTTCACCTTCAATGTAAGATTTGGCATGTCAATTAGGGAGCACAAGTATAGTACTAAACTTAATTTTCTGATGAAAGTGGCAAAATACAGGCCAGCAGTTGTGAAATATCCTTATCTTACCTCAATGGGATATTACGGTGCACATATAGATTGGAAGTCTTGTCTCCATTTGTGTAGTTCACTAAAATCAAGCAACATTATCATACAAGTAGCACAACATATGAAAGCACACTGCAGAATCATGTGAAAGAAGGCTAGCACTGACCTCTCATGATGCGGAATTCAAACAACTCACAAGAAGAAGATCTGAACCATATTCGCCTTAACGGATAGGAAGTAAGATCTCCTCTTGTGCAGTTCCACTAAGATCAAGCAATCAAGCAACATTGTCGGTGTGACATTTTGGTTGAACTGCACAAAACACTCTTAAAACAAAAGTGTTTTGTGCAGTGCAACAAAAGGTCACAATGGCAATGAGGTGAAGTAGATAACCCTGTTTACACAGAGGTGCAAAGGAAACAATTAGTGGTCAATAACGGTGGATGACACAGAAGCCAACAAAAAGAAGCATCTACCTTATCTAAATGGGAAAGAAAGCAAGACAGTAGCATTTCTCAAATGGTGGCATTGATTAATATTAACATAGAGATAATATTAACAATAAAATTCGTTAAACATGTAATTTGTTTTTAACTGTGGCATTGCATCAATTTTCCAGCGGCATTATTAGAGGGTGTTTGTTTACAGGGACATTTTGGTGTAGGGACTAAAAAAACTCCATGTCAGTCACATCTAAACCAAACAGGAGGGACTTTTCGGGACTAAAAGTGGGCATTTGGGACTAAAGAAAGAAGACCCCGAGGGAGTCTTTTTGGGACTTTTTCCAGTAGTTGCCCCTGCCACGCATCGCACCTTGTTTCTATTAGTTCATTACTAGGGGTAACATGGTCTTTTATCATGTCATTTAATAACCTCTAGTCCATGTTTAGTCCCTGGAACCAAGCAGGTAGGGACTAGGGAGTTTTTAACCAAACAGGGCCTTAGATTAACAACAGCTAATGAGTTGCACGGGACAGTGGATGCACCAGCACCATGTGCATCTACCGATGTACTGTGGTCATGCACAGTCTGTTGCAACAAAGAACAAACAACCAAGGAGCATATTTGTGTTGGTCCCAGTTTTGTTATCTTTAGACACCTTTCCCTATGTGAGCACAGCAAATCTAGTCCTGCTCAAACTCTACAGCCTTGTCCCTTCCTTTCCTTTTTGAACTAGTACTTTCACCCCTTCCTTTCCTCTTTGAACCACATCCTAGATTTATGCGATACAACTTTCCCCACTACTTTCCCCCATTCCTTTCCTCTTTGAACCACGTCCTAGATTCATGCTATACAACTTTCCCCCTTCATTTCCTCTTTCAACCACGTCCTAGATTCATGCTATATACAACTTTTCCCACTACTTTCCCCCACTCCTTTCCTCTTTGAACCACGTCCTAGATTCATGGTATACATGCAGCTAGAGCAATGCATGTGGAGTAAGTAAAATATACCTTAAGGTTCTTGGGGCGTGGTTCGGCGGGCGACGGGACGGCGGCGAATAAGAAGGGGTCGGAGGCCCTCCCGTGCCGCCACTGGGTGGAAAGTGAACAACAGCGCTAGTAGTGGATTCCCTCCCTTGCCGACGGCGACAGCGTTAAGCCTCCTTCCCTTCCCGGCAGACGGATCCTGCCGGCTCTTTGAGCAGCAGTGAGGGGAGAGAGAGGCCAGCAAAGTCTTGTTTAGATCTGGAGAGGGCGAGAGAGTGTGAAGAGAGCAACTACAAGCGAGGCTCCAGCGTGTATATATATACTGGAGAGAGAGTGTGAAGCGTGCAAACCCTAGAAAACATTTTAACCAGTCAAAGAATCCTCCTGGCAAAAATTATGCTCAAGTGTAGTTATCGAACCCGAGACCTCAAGTTTGATGAGCGAACAGGCTAACCAGCTACACAACCCTCCGTTATGTTCAAGGAGAGGAAAATAACCTTTTATACATTCATGCATTCGTGTGACAGGCATGCCGTGTTTTTTGTGTGTGTGTGTGGGAGTCATTAGGATTTCAATCATAATCGTGTCATGTGGCTTTGGTGGTAAGACTATCCACAATGGTGCAGAAATAATGCAGCCTTAGTCACCTTACCTCTCTCCACGTAGTACATTGGGTCCCACCAGTCAGAGGGTGAAACAAACAAATTAATAAGAAAAATTAAAAGCGCCAGCGGTGTATCTTACTACCTCACACATCTCGCTACTGCTCGGGAACACTGTCCAATTGATCCCTTTGTTCGCTCCGTACTATTTTAAGTGAATCCTTATTATAACATGCACACAAGTTTTGGGCACTTGTATTCGACTTAAATCAGTGTGCCACTGTATCTCGTATACTTACTACTCCCTCCGTCTAGGTGTAATAAGTCACGTTAGAAGGTGCAACGGGACCAAGGTGCGTGCGTGTGCGTGTGTGTGTGTTTAATAGCATGTGTGTGTTAGAGAGTGCGACAGATCGACCTACTCCTACAGAGATATGGTGTGTAGTGTATGATTTTAGCCACGAGAGTCGGTGCATCCTCTCGTTTCTGGGCGTGACCGGTAGGGACATGCAGACAGCTGCCACGCCCGCTCCTGACCAGCCTAGCCCACCCAAAGCCCCTCCATCACCCGCGTGCGCTTCCCGCCCGAAACGGTCAGCGCCGCTCCAAAGAATCGGTGCCGCATTCATGCCCGGGCAGAGCGGACGCGACCTCTCACTGGCGCAAGAGTGATGGTTGCTTCGTCCGTCCAACTTACTGCTGGGTCTATGTGATTTGACGGCTCATTGGTCTTTATTACTGAGGTGGTAGGACTGCTGGATGTCCCACGCTTTCGGCGAAAGGAGGTAGTAGATTACAATTTTCTCCATTCTTACAGCGGAGGAGTGCAAGAGCAGTGAAAACACGCAGGCTCAGTGATTACATGGCCCACCTCACACTATCACCGTGCGACACCTAACTCTTTACATAGTACTCCCTCCGTTCCTAAATATTACTAGATGAGTCCCCGCGCGTTGCCGCGGAACAGCGGTATATCTCTCTGCGCAAAATTATCGATTTCATAGAACTAAAAAAAATCTATAACCGCATGACAAATGTGGTAGCCAAACTAAATAAACTCCCATCACCATTTAGATCATCCCACGTAAGGAAAAAAGATCAGCCAACTCCTACTGCATAATGGGATTATATTTTTCTTTTTGACATGTTAATGGGACTTAAAAGCTCACTTACATGCATGCTACCGGTGCATGCTTGCATGCAGACATGTTGATGTGATTTAAAATCCACTCACATGCATGTGCCATGGTATTTCTGCATGCTTGCATGTGGCTTAGTGCGGAGCCTCTCAACGTCTAGATTAGATGGCTATTATGACTGATTTACTTCATCTAATGGCTACGTCAATTTTGATGATGTGGCTCAAGGAGAGGATAGAGAATTCCTAGTAGTGGGGGCTAGCTATTACTAGTAGATAAGTCTTTGTAGAGATCCCACTAGGTGAACTACATACGGAACAAAATGAATGAATCTACACTTAAAATGCATCTATATACATCCGCATGTGGTTAATGGTGAAATCTCTACAGAGACTTATATTTAGTAATGGAGGAAGTACTAGTATAGTACTAGTACGTACTGTAATTTATCAGTGAGATAAATTTGTACAATGCTATGAAGCTTCCAGCTCCTGTTACATGTATCTTGCATCCAAGGTTGCCCGTTGCAACATTTCATCAAATACAAAGGAGACTAACATACATGCTATTGCATCTCAATGATTGATAGATCATAGCAAATATGTACTCCCTCCGTTCCAAAATAATTGTCTCAACTCTATGCAAACTTTAGTACAAAGTTGTACTACTACTAAAGTTGACACTTATTTTGGAACAGAGGCAGCTGAAGAAAAAAACGATCCATGCAGTCCCTAGCCCTTGAACCATGAACTCTGACTAGGCTTCAATTTGCTGGCAACGTTCGAGCTTCCTAATAAATGATGTTTGCAACCTTTTGACCATCGGTTCATTTTGTGCAGTTTCACCAAAATTGAGATGAGCATCCCTGTGGCAAAGAAATTGAAGAAGCGTGATTAGAATAGGATTAATAGGACTAGTTGATGAGACATAAACTCATCACAAATATAGTACGTAGAAGCCAGTAGAGGTATCAGGTATGTGCGGGGCAAAGAAGTAGAGAAATATCCACAGGGAGTGATGTGGGCGGCTGGAGCAGTGGTGCAAGCCGGCTGTAAAGGGAGTTGTACCTGAGGGACGTAGCTCAACCTTGAGGAGGGCGGCGGGAGGCGGCAACTGCCCACGTCGCGGTAGTGAGCAAGGGACAAAGGCAACCTCACCGGCTTTATGAGAGAGAACGGCGGGGACCCCTGATCGGGACGTGCCGACAGTGGGTTTTCACCATCGGCGACGGCCACTGCATCTACACTAAGCATCCACCCCTTCCCCAAGCGGACGTGATCTGCCGGGATGTTAGAGATGTGGCCACAGTCATTTTGTGCGAGAGAGTGTGAAGAGAGCAACCCCAGCAAGCAACCGTGTAGGCTGGCCCGTCCTGACTATGTATATAGTGGAGCGGTTTCCTTTTCTCTCCATATGAACCTATCATATTGCGTACGTGCCACTGAAAAAAAAATTATTTATAAATGACGCGGCACCTACTACTCATTCTCCTATAACCTTGCGCTTGGCATCTCCAAAATATTAACCGTGCGATTGGCTCTTCGCCTCTTCGGGAAGTCGAGCAATAATGGTAGTGCAGTATATATCGTTCTGGCTATATGAGACCGAATGAATTGTTGCACGTCCACCACGTGGGCGAGGGTCGAGGGGAGAGGGAGAGTGCTACTACATACGGAGCAAAATGAGTGAATGTACACTCTAAAATACGTCTATATACATCAGTGTTTGGAGTATGTACTAGTAGTTCATATTGAAATCTACTAAAGGACATATATATTCCAAACAATATGATATAATCTCTATAACCAACGTAGTAGGGACGAGGAGTAAACGGAGGGAGTAGTAAATTTTTCTCCTCGTCCTGCGAGCCACCGCGCGCATGGGCGAGGGAGGAGCAAGCTTCACCTCATCCTGCGAGCCACCGCGCCCGTGGGCAGGGGAGACGGCATACTAAGCAAGCTTCTCCTCGTTCTGCGAGTTGACGGGACACATCAAAAGTACTCCAGTGTATAGAGCCTTGCCTCTAAGGTAGGCCCCACATGGTTTGCCTCTTTTTTTAATTTAACATAACGCGTCAAGTCGCAATTTGTTTGTTCACCCGTGGTAGACGATCCTCCCTCCACCAAGTGGACAACCAGTACACGTGCCAAATTACCACGTGGGATGCCTTTTTTGTACAGAAATGACCTCCACCGTGTACCCGCGCAGGTGTCGTTGGGAAAGAGACGGGAGTACGTGCGTCGTGCATGCACCTCTTCTCTTCGTGCATGTCCCCCACCTACGTGGGTGTGTGTGAGAGATACAAACCGCGTTCGTGAGTGTTTTTTGTTTTGTGGTGGGGGTGGGGTGGGGGTTGATTTTGTGAATTATTTATGGGAATATGTGTCGATGACATCTCAAACAAAATTTTGCATGCAATGTGTGTGAAATGGAGGCCTATCCATATCATACATAGAAGGTCGGGCAATTCACGAGAAGAGAGGGAGGGATCATAGCTATCGATAGAGTCGAAGAGAGGATCAAGTGGGTGGGTGCGAGATCGATGAAGAGAGCCATCGAAATTGTGTGTGTGTGTGTGTGTGGTTGGGTG
>NC_041387.1:514654841-514667031 GCF_002162155.2 Triticum dicoccoides
ATATAGGGCGACTGGCCTACCGGAACGTTAGAGGGCACATGTCAAGTTTGTGTGTGGCAGGGAGACATGACTAGAGCACCCGATGTATCGGTGTGTGTGGGGGGGAGGGGGTAGGGGAGGGGTAGGCAGAGGCCTAACTATAGAGGTAGAACGACTCGTATATGTGTTGAGAAGGAGAGACCCAGCTATGTCTTGAGGGAGATCGGTCGACATCCATACATAACTGAAGGACGGGAAATATGACGGGACAGAGAGAGAGAGGTGAGAGAGAGGGAGGGAGAGGGAGGGAGAGGGGTAGAGTGCTGGATGGGTGATGGAGTTGCTTCTCGGAGATGTTGGGAGAGGCCTACTAGACAAACTGAGGGTGGAACTACAATGTTATCAATAAGAGTGGGGATGTGTTTCTGTGTGTGCCTGTGCGTGACAGATCTGTCGGGACGCATCCATGGATGATGAAGGGGAACCATGTGTTTGGTAAGCAAACCTAACTAGATCGGTAGATCAATTGTTGTTTGTCGGAGGAAGGGAGAGACACAACTAATGAGGTAGATCGATCTATGTGTGGGTAAAAACGAGTTATAAGGACCTAGCTGGCTATATATATAGCGAGAGATCGGTCGGTGTACGTCCATTTGTTAGAGGCAAATAAGGCCCAGCGAGACGGATAGACAGAGAGAATGGAGGTAGGAGGTGGTGCGAGAGGCCCAACTACTAGCTAGATAGGGCGAGGAGTGTGCGGTTGTGAGATCGATGAAAAGAGGGGCGAGAGTTTACACGTGTGTCTGACCATATGAGAGATACGAGGCAAGGACACATAAAGGAGGAGATTGAAGCTGTGTGTGTATGTTGTAGGCAGGCATCGCTGGAGAGGTTTATCGATCGGTGTGTGTCGGAAAGGAGTTGTGGAGACTCTGGGAGAACGACCTAAAGAAAAAAATGAATGTGCCTAGTGGATAGAATGCCGAGGGAGGGGGAGGGCGAGGAGGGCGTGTGCATGCACGAGAGAAAGTTAGTGGTAGCTACAAAGGTTAGAGGATTGTGTGGGTGTAAGAGACTAACAAAGATCATAATTTGATATGAAAGCGGATTCATATATTTGAATAGGAGATCATAGTGTTTTAAACATTGCATGCATGAATGTAGCGGTGATACACGTGCTGTGCACATGTTATACCATAATGTGATAATGCATGACGTTTGCAACTCACAGCTAAATGCCGAACAATCTAAACCATACTATACATCAAACGATCTCACATTTTATTTGAATTTGTGATAATGTGCGGCGTTTGTAGCTTACAACTAAATATCGAGCAATCTAAACAATACTATATATCGAACATTCTCACATTTTATTTGAATTTGTGGTAATGTGTGGTGTTTGCAACTCACATCTAAATACTTGTAGGCGTAGGGGGTGGGGCACCATACATAATGTGATAAACACATTATACATATGAGACATGGTTTAGATTATGAAGATCTAGCTAGAGCTAGAAATGTAATGTGATTTGAAATCAAAATAAAGTGGATTCAAAAAATCTAGTTCGAGTTCATATAGTACACATAGTTCATATGTAACTCGAGACTAATCATGTGGTGTGCTGTGAAGATAATACACAAGCGATGGTTTAACTTGACAATAATGATGATTGTAGATCTTATTAAAACAGAGAAACGAATTCAAATGCTTTGACTTCACAACAATCATTACTGTAGATCTTATTCAAATTTAGTTCATATTGAAGCGGTAGTATATACGTTTGGAATGCACTAAAACATTCATTTGAGTAGTAGGTTGCATGCATTATACACGTAGCGAAATGTTTTAATTGAACATAACATGAATTCAAAGTTTTGAATGACATTTGTAGTGCGCATTGATTTGGTACAGTACACGTTAGGCTTGTCCGAAAATTTCAACCCGCGCCTTGTTAGCCCGAAATATTTAAGATATATCTTTGTCTCGTTGTGCTCCGACAACTCCCTCCATCTCAACCCGCGCCTTGCTATTCCGAAATTACAACACGCGCGAAAACTCCCACCTCTTGTGAAATCCCGACACGTGAAATGCCCATGGTACCCCTGAACCGAAAGAACCGCCTCAAATCGGTGGGGGGTACTTTCGTAACTTACCCCACATTTCGGACAAGCGCGTCTCTAAGCCATGGTTCCCCACTGCCATCCCATCCGCCCAACCATTCGTACACTGAGGCCGCGAAAACCTGCGACGAAACCCCACACCCTGCTCCATCCGCCACCCAGCCGGAGCCTCTTCCCCGACGATGTCGTCCACAGCAACACCTCGACGTCCCTCATCCACCGTACCGGATGAGCATCCGTCGTCGATCTCATCATCCCACCGGTTCAGCCACCCCATCCTCCACCTCCAAGGAGCTGCCCTGACGTTACCCTCGTCTTTCGCGCCACCTCCATTCCCACACCGCCGTCTTCACCTGCACCACTGGAAGAGCATCATCATCACCGTTTCCTCGGATGAAGCCGCGGCCTAATTGGCGCCACCAAAGAGGTTATACACTAATCGCTGCATTTTCTTCTTGATTCGATCTCACGGTGCTGCCGGCCTCGGTCCCGAGCCGACACGGCGTGGCTCCATCCACGGCAGCGTCGCCAGCCACTTCCTCCACGGCATTGCTCCCTCTGTGGCGACGTCCACATCAGTAGGAGCTGCTCCTGCTTTAGCTCTCGCTCGTGCTGCTGCTCTGCTCTTGCTCTCGGTCCCCTGCCTGGTCTGCTCTTGCTATTGCTCTTGCTCGTGCTGCTGCTCTCGCTCTTGCTCTTGCTTGCGATGCTGCTCCGATTTGGCTACACTTCAGTCGACTGAATCAACTTTTGGGTCAGTCGATTTTCAAGGGGTGGGCTCGCCGGGGTGAAGGAAGAACCAGCCGCAGCGGGGAGGCGGGCTCGCCGGAGAGGTACCCCACTTCTATTTTAGGGTTCAGGATGGGGGCAGTGGTCGCTGGCAGTGGCGGGGCATTGGCGGGGCGGTGGCGTGGGGATCGCCGGAGAAAAAGCTCGGCACGGGGAGGCCTAGAGGGATGGCCGGGGCGGCAGCGGACCGGTGGTGGGGAGTGTTTTTGGGGCGGGCGGGGCAGCGCACCGCCGGCCGCGGGCGGCGGGGGGCTGCTGTTTGGCCGGTGGTGGTTGGCGGCTCAGGGGGGGTGGAGGTTGAAGATGAACCACAGGCCCTTGATTTCGTATCCAATGGCTGCAAAATCGACTGACCAGAGATGAAAAAGTCAGTCGATCGACGTGTAGCCTCACCTTGCTAGTGTGTTCAGTTTCGACAGCAAAATTCAGTTTCGATAGCAAAATTCAGTTTCGACAGTTAGGTTCAATTTCGACAGTTAAGTTTAGCTTTGACAGTTAAGTTCAGTTTCGACAGTTAAGTTCGGAGATGAGCGGCTGATGTATTTTACATCTAGCACTTTGTGGTTATGTATTTTACATCATGTATTGGAGATGCTATTAGAATTCCACTCAGGTTAATGTTGTTCGTTGTCTCTCTTGTCCTGCTTCAGCCTCGGCGTCGTACAACTCACGGGAGCTGCTCCAATGACGAAACCCTCCATCACAGCGGAGCGGTACTTCGGGCTCCATCTCCAGACGCCTAAGATCTTCTTCCCCTCCTCCGACAGCAAAGTCAGTCGGAGCATCCTCACCGGCCAACCCAATCATGCTGAGATCAACATGGCTTCGCCAAAGAGGTTGTACACTTGTTGCATCTCTTTTTTACTCTACATGTTATATATATTGTCCACTGAGCACACGGATTTGTTCCTTTAGTGTCTCCTTGAAAGAAAAAATGTAGGAATTTTAATTCTCACTTGTCCTCCTTTTCAAATTCCTATTCATGAAGCACAAGACTAAGAGATAGTAGCATAATAGCATTATAACCGTACATTTTCTTGTGGTTTGACTTAATCTCACCATGCTTCTTTGCATCCTGTGATCTTCCAATTGTTGTGAATCAAACACCCAGATTGGCAGAAATCCTGTGTTTTTAAATTCTCTATTTTGCACGTGTATTCCTATCCTATTCCTGTCTATTTCCTATACCTGCATTGTTGGAATCCTCCAATTCAAATGAGCCCTTACAGAATTACTTCTCTTACAGATAGTTGTCAAAGAAAACCTTGCGTGGTTTGTCCCGCTCCTGCTGCGTCGTCGTCCACCCCAGCTCAGCTGCTCCAACGACAGAAGGGTCCCGCACAGCAGGGATCCGCCCTCCAGACTGTCTTTCGCCGCCTTAGATCTTCTTCCCCGCCGCTAGCAGCCATGAAAACTGCATTACCATCATTAACCGAGCAGATGACCTCGAGGACTACACGGGTCCGCAAGAGAGGTCGCACTCTTTTGTGTCTGCTTATGTTATGCATCGCTTAATATTACATGCTACTTCATCATCCTGTTCATCGATTAGACTCTGAGTCAGCTCCAAACTAATGGTCAAACTTGAGTTTTTAAATGGTTGTGGGGTACATATCGGGGCCGCTATCAATAGTATCTATCTACTATCTGGTTAATCTCCGGTGTCTACTATGAGTTTCATGTTGGGTGGGAAACAAACAGTAAAGAAGCCATTATCTGTATTTATTAACTGAAGCCATTATCTCCCTGCTATTATTGGTTTTGGGTCTATCCACAGGTTGCTACCATCACTCTGGATTTCTGCATGCACTCCTTACATAATCTCACTATGTTTTATTCCTATGCATGACAGTTATTGTAAACAATGGAACTGAACATGTAGAGAAAAAGAGACGAGCCTTGCGTGGCAATATAATTTCATGCAGACGTCGCTCCATGGTAGGCGCAAAGGCAGCCCCCCTCCTTGCATTTTGGATTGTAATCGAGAGGAAGATATCTGTTCTGAGGGGGATTCAGAAGGAGAAGATAACTCCTATTTACCCCCTGAGGTCTTTGCTCTAACTTGGCATGCTGATGTTGGTTATATCATGCATATGGTGTCTTGCATTGCTTACTTTATACATCAAATATGTCATCTGCTTAGTTTAGACATCCTTTGTGCGAATGCCATCTGTTTAGTTTATTCATCGTTTATGTGAATTATGCAACGCCACCTTGTTTAGCCAGGCATCATATATGTGAATTTTGCAATGCCATCCTGCTTAGCCAGTCATCTTATATGTAAATTATATCAGGCCATCCTCTTTTTTGTTACATATTACATTTGTCAACAATGTTAGTACATTCAACTGATCTTCGTGTGCATCAGCCATTTGACACGGTGATGGCAAATTCTGGAGTGAAAACAAGGTCTTCTGAGCAGACTATCCTATCTGACGAAGCGCATATCTCACTGGTTACGGATAGCTCCTCAGAGGAGGATTCAGAGACAGATGACCAGTCCTATCCCCCCCCGGAGGTGTATGCTCTAACTTGGCAGGGTTATGTTGCTCATATCGTGTGTATGGTGTCTCGCATTGCTATGCCATTTGATTAGTTTAGACATGCTTTGTGTGAATGCCACATGTTCAGTGTCTAATTACCATATATGTGAATTATGCATTGCCATCTTGTTGCAAGACATTATATATGTGAATTATACAATGCTATCTTGTTGCAAAGGCATTATATATGTGAATTATGAAATGACATGCTGTTTAGCCAATCATCATGTATGTGAATTATATCATGCTATCATTTTTTGTATTACGTGTTCCATTTGTCGACAACATTTGTATATTCAACTACTCTTCCTGTGCATCAGCCATTTGAAGCGGTGATGGAAGTATCTGGAGTGAAAACAAGGTATTCAGAGCAGACAATGCTACCTGCTGAAGCAGACATCTTGCTGGCTACAGAGAGCTCCTCAGAGGAGGATTCAGAGACTGATGACCAGTCCTATTTCCCCCCTGAGGTCTATGCTCCAACTTGGCAGGTTTATATTACCCATGTCATGCATGTTGTCCAGCATTGCTTAGTTTTTACATCATATATAGATTGCCATCTGCTTACTTGCTTACTATATAAATCATATATTTGAATTATATCATGCCATCATGTTTACATAGTACATACACATCATCTATCTGAATTATGGCATGGCAACCCATTTAATAAAGACATCATATAGTTATATCATCTCATCCTGTTTAGTGTTTGCAGTCATCATATTTAGAATTATGGCATTCTATCCATGAATGTATGTGAATTATGGCATGCCAACCTATTTAATAAACACATTATATAGTTATGTCATGTCATCCTGTTTACATAATCTCATATTTTGAACTATGTATTTCCATCTTTTTTAGTTAGCCATCATAATGTGAAATTGTGTCATGCTATCCTGTTTAGTTAGCCATCATATATGTGAAATTGTGTCATGCTATCCTGTTTGGTTAGACAACATAAATATGAATTATTTCATGCCCTCTTTTATTCCCCACTATCCATTGCACCTGTCTATCATACAATGTCTATACTTTCAATTACTTTTCTTGTTTATCAGCCATTTGAATTGGAGAGCGTGATGGCAGTATCTAAGGGAGTAACAACACAGTCTTCAGAAAAGATAGTGCTACTAGTTGATGCAGATAGAACAACGGTTGTACTTGCCCAAGGACCAGATCCACCACACATAACCCAGACTCTCGCAGATTGTACCCCTACCCAGTTGGACAGAGAACCAGCTACACCCCTTCTAACCCCAACCCCGGCAGATAGTAACCCAACTCCATTTGACACAACACTGTCTCCACCACAGAGCACCCAAACACGAGCGGTTAGTAAGGGAACTGCAGTGCCTAAAGCACGAGGACCACCACTCTGAATCCCAACTCAACGCTTGAAGGAGAAGAAGATTTGTTCTCAGGTCAAGTTCTGTAGCTATGGTTCATACTCCTTTGCTCTTGCATTACTATATTTACTCATACCAACTATTTTCAAATTTGAAGGATGGAATTGAAACTCCAATGGTGCAACAGGTATGTTTTAAACCTGTTTCTTTAACTAGTTTGCTGTTGTAACCTGCTCTATGTTGATTTCAGTTTCAATTGAATAAAAAGTTATGTTCTCATGTCTATTCTGCTTTGTCTTGAACAAATATTATTTGAACTGTGTCTCTATCTTGATTTGGCAACAAAAACTAGAATGATATAGACCATAAAGTGACCATGGTACATAGATATATGTTTGTTTCATGTTGTTATCATGTCCACTTTACTACTTAACTCATTTACCAAAATGAGTTTCATATACAACATGGTAAACATGCGATGTGTCTGCTTGTTTCTCTTTTAGAATGCGGACAAAATATTGGAGAACAGTACCGCGTTATCCAATGGTAAAGGAAGTAATGCAGATAAGGTTCAAGATAGTGAGACCATCCCTGTTGGTCTCCAAGAAAGCTGATAAAAACTATCTTGACGACAGTGAGGGAACCCAAAAGTCCTGTCTTGATGTAGTTTTCGAGTTACTGGCCACTACTGCTGGCACAAGCTCTTCGAACTCGCTATCTGAATCAGTTCGTCTTCTTGAATCTCAACTTCAAGTTGAAAGACATCAATCAGATGTGCTGCGACAGGAAGCTGAAGGACTGAGGAAGTCCCTGCAGAATTCAGATCCATATTTTTTGGTGCAACAGCAAGCGCTGGAGGATTTAATCGCCAAACAAGAGAAAGTTAATAAGCTTGCTAAGCATCTTGCCAGCATTATGGGTACCCAGGATATTGTTTCTTGAGATCTTCTAAAGTGGTTTCAGTTCTGGATTTGTTTTGCTGCGGCGTTTATTTGCGCTGGTCGCCAACTTTGACAACCAGAGTATATGATATGTTGCTTTGTTCCCTATATTTGCACTGGTGGCGAACTTTGATGCCCAGTCGATGTAATATGTGTAACAGCCGTGATAGCCTAGCATAAGTTGATTGCTTATTTATTTCCTTGTTGTCTTGTTTATTTGTTTGCTTGTAGTCAGTGCAGCTCTTTTTAAAACTAGGCCACAATAACCATGGGCTAATATTTACTATAGTGACACTGGGCCTCCTACGGGCCATAGAAATAGTGGGCCTTCTACGGGCCATAGAAACAGTAGACCTTCTACGGGCTGTAGAAACAATGGGCCTTCTACGGGTCTTAGAAACAATGGGCCTTCTACGGGTCGTATCATCAATGGGCCTTATACGGGTCGTATGACCATAACGGGCCATCGTTAATAGGCCGTATTTGATGATGCTATGAAAACGTCCCAACGTATTAACGGGCCACAAACGGGCCGATGTAACCACGGGCTGAATTTGGCCCACAAGCAGAAAATGACAGTAACGGGCCGTAGGTAAACGAATGCTGAAAATGAGCCCAAGAATAAATGGGCTCTGAGAAGGCCGAAAGATAACATTTGCTGGAAATGGCCCAACTAATTAACGGGCCCTTAATGGGTATAAAGTGATATACTGTTCATTACGGGCCAGTTTCACCATGGGCCGTTAATGGGTGTAAAGTGATACACTGTTCATTGCGGGCCTATTTCACCATGGGCCGTTAATAGGCCAAGAGTTACATAGGGCCTCATATGGGCCGAAAGATGTCATGGGCCATACATGGGCCAGAAGTGAAAATGGGCTGGAATCATATTGGATGGCCCAGATGACGCTACTGGGCCTAATTCGGATAGGGCGTAACAGGCCTTGGGTTAGCGGGTTGTAAATGGGCTATATGCGAACAGGCCGTTAACAGGATTTCCATGGGCCGGATCGCCACCTTTTAACCAAGTCAAACGGGACGGCCTTTTCACAGGAATGGGCCTCTGTTGGGCCGTACCACGTGTCGACGTATCATAGGCGCCTTCTGTCCAATGAGTGGATGACATCTGTCCCAACGGTGAGCCAACACGTGTTTCCTCCAATGATGATTTTACACGTGGAAAATCCCCATTGGTCGGGGCTGTTAATGGGTTATCGGATCCAAAACCCGACCCGATAGCTTAACGGTGTTCCGTTACGGTGGATGCCACGTGTCGGTCACCCTTGATGAAAGCACTTATGTGACGCGCGATTTATCGTCATGGAAGTGGACACTTCCGTGATGATAATTTTGGTAATGTCATGGAACACTTCTACGACAGCACAGATATGACTATCTTGATTCTGTCATAAATTTGTCATGGATGTACATGCATGACAAAAAACGCGACCTACTGTGACAAACACATATCATCACGGAAGTGTATTTTTTTTGTAGTGCGTGACTCTAATATCACCATCTTCATATCTCAAAACAATCATAAAGAATCAAACTTCTCATAGTATTCAATGCACTTCATATGAAAGTTTTTATTATATCCATCCTGGATGCCCATCATATTAGGACTAATTTTATAACCTAAGCAAATTACGATGTTGTTCTAAAAGACTCTCAAAATAATATAAGTGAAGCATGAGAGTTTAACAATTTCTATAAAATAAAACCACCGTCGTGCTCTAAAAGATATAAGTGAAGCACTAGAGCAATATTGTCTAGCTCAAAAGATATAAGCGAAGCACATAGAGTATACTAATAAATCATGATTCATGTGTGTCTCTCCAAAAAGGTGTGTACAGCAAGGATGACTATGGTAAACTAAAAAGCAAAGACTCAAATCATACAAGACGCTCAAAGCAAAACACATATCGTGTGGTGAATAAAAATATAGCCTCAAGTAAAGTTACCGATAGACGAAGAAAGAGGGGATGCCCATCCCCAAGCTTATGCTCTTGCCACTCCTTATTCCAAAGTCCATCAAATCCTTACCAAAAACTTGAAAACATCACAACACAAAACTCGACAGAAAATCTCATGAGATCCGTTAGTATAAGAAAATAAATCGCCACTTTAAGTTACTGTTTTGAACTCATTCTTTATTTATATTAGTGTAATATCTACTGTATTCTAACTTCTCAATGGTTCATACCCCCTGATACTACTCATAGATTCATCAAAATAAGCAAAGAACACGCGAAAAATAGAGTCTGTCAAAAATAGAACAGTGTTGTAATCTATAACTCTCAAATACTTCTGTAACTCTAAAAGTCCATCCAAATTAGGAAAACCTGAGGAATTTGTGTACCAATCCAGAGCAAGAAGAATCATATCAAAAGCACGTTTCTATGAATTTTCAAAACTAATTTACTAAGCATAAAAGTTTCTGATTTTCAGCAGGATCAACACAACTATCACTGTAAGCTATCCTAAAGGTTCTACTTGGCACAAACACTAATTAAAACATAAAACCACATCTAACCAGAGGTTAGATAGATTATTTATTACTAACCAGGAGCAAAAGGCAAAGAACAAAAATAAAATTGGGTTGCCTCCCAACAAGCACTATCGTTTAACGCCCCTAGCTAGGCATAAAAACACGAATAGATCTAGGTATTGCCATCTTTGTTATGCAATTCTTCAATTGAACACGTATAATCCTTAGGAGATTCTTTGGTTTTATCAATGATAAACTCCCATGCAAGAAATCAAGAAATTCATTCGTGGCAAATGGTTCCTTAATAATATCAAAAAGGTTGGGGTGAACACTTATTGATTTGAGATCTTCATTTTCCTTACTAGAAGATTCACCCTTATTCTTAGGAACATAGATAAACTTGGCAACTTTGGAAGGAGGAATATTTGAGGTATTTTTAACAACAAAAAAAGCGGAACCCAAGTTGGTAATAATATCTTCGAGTTTATCAATTCTAGTAGAATCTGGATCTATCTTTTCATTAACTATGGGTTCCTTTTCTCTAAGATTATTCAGTGTAACTCCCACCTTAGATCCATATTGAGTAATTTGATTATGAATCTTTTTATCCAATTTTTCGATTAATTTACAGTTGCAATTTTATTCTCAATAATATCAAGTCTTTGCATCACATGTTCCAAGGTTAAAATAGTTCCATTAACCAAAAGAGGTGGTGGGCCTAACAAATCTACCATGGCATTATAAGAATCAAAAGTATGGCTTCCCAAGAAATTCCCTCCAGTAATGGTGTCAAGAACATATCTATTCCAAGGAGTGATGCCTACATAAAAGTTGTGGAGAAGAACAGAAGTAGATTGCTTTATAGTAGATCTATTTTGAGCATTGCAAATTCTATACCAAGCATCTTTTAGATTTTTCTCCCTCCCTTCGTTTAAAATTGAGAACTTCATTATCGGCAGTACTGACAATGATAGGAGGACTAGCCCTGAAGACAAATCAAGCGATCTAACACACGAACACACAAGAGGCAAGCAAAATGAGACGAACGGAAGAGGGCCGAAGAAAAGGCAAAGGTTTTCAAAAATTGTTCTAGAAGTGGGAGAGAGGAGAAGAGTTTATGATGGGTACTTGGTATGGATTGACTTGACATAGATCTCCCCGGCAATGGTGCCAGAAATCGGCAGTTGACGGGAGACCAAATCTTGTCTTGACTTGGCGAAAATCTCCCCGGCAACGGCACCAGAAATCCTTCTTGCTACCTCTTGAGCTTGCGTTGGTTTTCCCTTGAAGAGGAAAGGGTGATGCAGCAAAGTAGCGTAAGTATTTCCCTCAGTTTTGATAACCAAGGTATCAATCCAGTAGGAGAAAACGCACAAGTCATCGAATACCTACACAAACAATCAACAACTTGCACCCAACACGATAAAGGGGTTGTCAATCCCTTCACGGTCACTTGCAAAAGTGAGATCTGATAGAGATAGATAAATGGTAAAGTAAATATTTTGGTATTTTTGGTTTATAGATGTGACGCCCGGGTAATTAAGCTACAACAAGCCTGTGCTAATGATGCCACGTCACTTCGATTACTGTTGCTAATCTCACGTCAGTTCGAAACCGATTCAAATTTAAATTCAAAATCAAGCAAACAATAAAACTTTTCAAATATTAAAACTAAAATGTTCGGAGTGAACCAAATATTGCATAGGAAATAATGGTGGAGAAACCAACCTCTTTAAAAGTGTTTGAATGTCCTAAAATAATTAAAACAGTAGCAAAAACAATTATTAAATGCTTTAAAAAATAAATGATTACAAACTATTTTATTTTTGGTGCCAAGTTAATTGTGGTATTGGACTAATATATAAAACAATTTTTGGTTCAAGTTTTATATTTTTGTAAAGCTGAAATGATTTGAAACTAAAAGGGGAAAATAGAAAAAAGTTATCAGGAAAAAGGGCAACCCCCCCCCCC
>NC_041387.1:514667156-514668910 GCF_002162155.2 Triticum dicoccoides
GGGCCTTGGCCCAGATGGCCGGGCGGACCAGCCAGCCTTGGCCCACCCCATTCGGCCCACTCCCCCATCCGCCTTGTCACCTCCTTCCCCGTGCCCTGTTCCGTCGACCACGCCATGAACATGATGAACAGGGGCGTGTCCCCGTCGCACCACCTCGTCGTCTCCGCCGAGGGGATAAGATCGCCAGCGCCCCGCCTCCTCGGGTCTCCTTCCTACTCCACCTCAGGATCCCTCTCGGCCTCTCCCTCTCCCCTCAGATCCACCTCACCGCTCCTTGCTCTCCGCCATGGCCGAGCACCTTCCTCGCTGCCGCTCGCAGTAGACGCGACCACCATTGCCCGTTCACCTCTCCGACGAATCCAATAGCTCCGCCTCGCTCCTCTACTTCGAGTACACGACTGGATCGAGCCCCATAACCACTCGCACCACGGCATTCCTCCTCGACTCCGGCTCGGCCACTGCATCGTCCTCGCCTTCGATCTACGCCACCGGTCCTCCCCGAGCCCTCTGCCCAGACCCCACGCTCCCCCGGTGAGCCTCTCCGCCAGATGCGCCCTCCCCTGCCTCCTCTCGTTGCCTATAGCGCCCGATCCACGCTCACCCGAACGTGCCACCGCCCGCGTTGTCACCGGCAAAGCTCCGGTAACCAAACGGCCCCGGGCTTATGCCCATCTTGCTCGCGCGCGCACGTAGGCCTTGCCTAGCCTTTTACTTCGCCCATTTGCATGCCGTATCGTCGTGCCCGACCTCTGCCCGAGAGCTTCGCCGCCGATGAGCTCGAAACGCTCGACTCTGGCCACTGTAGCCTCCGCCACCGTCACAAATCGCTCCGCCGTCGCCGTTCGAACGAGCCCGGTCGCGCCCAAAATGATGTGGTGTGGATGAATCTCGCAGCTCTCCCGATCGCTTCGCCGTTGGAATGGTCGCCGGAGCAAACTCCGGCGCGATTCCAGCCGGCGCTGACCTGGCGCTGGTGGGACCCGCCCCTGTGTCACTGCCACTGGGCCCCGTTGACCTCGGTCAGCGCTGACGTGGCTCCCCTGTGTCCATGACATGCGGGCCCCATGCCATAAACAAATAAAAATAAATAGATAAATTGCTAATTTATTAAATTAGTTGATTAAAAACTTAATATCTCACTGACTACTCTGCCCCACCCACTAATTAACCCATTTAGTTAGTCTAAACCCCCTGTTAGTGCCCCTGACAATGACATGTGGGTCCCAGTGGACGCACATGTCAGATTTGACACAGTCAACCGCACTATTGACTAATGACCCCAGCATTGCATCATGCTGACATCAGCAGACACTATTCTGGATAATGTTAGAATTAAATAGATAAATAAATTCAGAAAATAGTTAAAACTTTAGAAAATTAATATAAAATAAACTGTAGCTCGGATGGAAAAACTTTGTACATGAAAGTTGCTCAGAACGATGAGACGAATCCGAATACGCAGCCTGTTCGTCTGCCACCCATCCCTAGCATAGTGAACACGCAACTTTTCCCCTCTCGATCATCTATCCAAAAACGCAAACTTCGGGGATACTTTCCCGGATGTTTTCCCCCTTCGCCGGTATCACCTACTACCGTGTTAGGGCATGCCTAGCATCGCTCATTATCATGTCATGCATATGTTTGCATTATATTTATTGTTTCTTCCCCCTCTTCTCTTGCTAGACACCGAGACCGACGTTGCTGCTGCCCAGTTCGACTATGGAGTTGACGACCCCTCCTTCTTGCCAGAGCAA
>NC_041387.1:514669039-514685421 GCF_002162155.2 Triticum dicoccoides
ATTCTTCTCTCTACTGCTTGCATTAGAGTAGTGTAGCATGTTACTGTTCGGTTACTCCTATTCTGTTGCATAGCCTGTCATTGTTGCTACAGTCGTTGATACCTTACCCGCAATCCTAAATGCTTAGTATAGGATGCTAGTTTATCATCATTGGCCCTACATTCTTGTCAGTCTGCCATGCTATACTATCGGGCCGTGATCACTCGGGAGGTGATCACGGGTATATACTATACATACATACTTTTCGGATGGTAACTAAAGTCGGGTCGGCTCGTTGAGTACCCGCGGTTGATTCACGAATTGGGGGCTGAAAGGACATACTCTCCCGACGGCCCTCTGGGTGGATCTTTGTGGCGGAGCGACAGGGCAGGATGAGACCACCTAGGTGAGAGGTGGGCCTGACCCTGGTCGGCATTCGCGGTTACTTCATAATAACACGCTTAACAAGATCTTGGTATTTGATCTGAGTCTGGCCACTGGGCTATACACACTAACCAACTACGCAGGAACAGTTATGGGCACTCGACGTCGTGGTATCAGCCGAAGCCTTCTTGACGTCAGCGACTGAGCGGCGTGCGCCGCATTGGACTGGAACGCCTGCTCTTGTATTAGGGAGGCTAGGTCTGCTTCCGGCCGCCCTCGCAACGTGTAGGTGTGCAATGGGCGATGGGCCTAGACCCCTGCGCCATAGGAGTTAGACCGGTGTGTTGATCTCTCTGTTGTGCCTAGGTGGGGTTGCGACGTGTTGATCTTCCAAGGCCAAGCATGACCCAGGAAAGTGTGTCCAGCCAAAGGGGATCAAGCGTGTTGGGAAATGTGGTGCACCCCTGCAGGGAAGTTTATCTATTCGAATAGTCGTGTCCCTCGGTAAAAGGACAACCTGGAGTTGTACCTTGACCTTCTGACAACTAGAACCAGATACTTAATAAAACAAACCCAGACAAGTTCCAGAGACAACACGGTGATCACTTTCCCACAGGGCGACGAGGGGAGGATCGCCGGGTAGGATTATGCTATGCGATGCTACTTGGAGGACTTCAATCTACTCTCTTCTACGTGCTGCAAGACGGGGGCTGCCAGAAGCGTAGTCTTCGATAGATAGCTATCCCCCTCTTATTCTGGCATTCTGCAATTCAGTCCATCGATATTGCCTCTTTACACATATACCCATGCATATGTAGTGTAGATCCTTGCTTGCGAGTACTTTGGATGAGTACTCACGGTTGCTTTGCTCCCTCTTTTCCCCCTTTTTCCTCTTCTTCCCGGATGCCGCAACCAGACGTTGGACTCCAGGAGCCAGAGGATCCCGAGGATGGTTCTACATGGAGTTCGGTTTCGAGGAGTAGTTAGGAGGTCCCAGGCAGGAGGCCTCGCCTTTTCGATCGTCGCTACTTTTGTGCTAGCCTTCTTAAGGCAACTTGTTTAACTTATGTCTATACTCAGATATTATTGCTTCCGCTGACTCGTTTATGTTCGAGCACTTGTTTTCAAGCCCTCGAGGCCCCTGGCTTGTAATATGATGCTTGTATGACTTATTTTACTTTTAGAGTTGTGTTGTGATATCTTCCCGTGAGTCCCTGATCTCAATCGTACACATTTGCATGCATGATTAGTGTACGACTGAATCGGGGGCATCACAATAGATTAGGAAAGTAAAGATTGCAAAATAGTAGATTGGAAACTAGCAAGATGTAAACGAGATTCAATAATATGGAAAAGAGACCCGGGGGCCATAGGTTTCACTAGTGGCTTCTCTCAAGATAGCAAATATTACGGTGGGTGAACAAATTACTGTCGAGCAATTGATAAAAGAGCGCATAGTTATGACGATATCTAAGGCAATGATCATGAACATAGGCATCACGTCTGTGTCAAGTAGACCGACTCCTGCCTGCATCTACTACTATTACTCCACACATCGACCGCTATCCAGCATGCATCTAGAGTATTAAGTTCATAAAGAATGGAGTAACGCATTAAGCAAGATGACATGATGTAGAGGAATTAACTCAAGCAATATGATGAAACCCCCATCTTTTTATCCTTGATGGCAACAATAAAATACATGCCTTGCTGCCCCTATTGTTACTAGGAAAGGACAAAGCAAGATTGAACCCAAAAGCTAGGCACTTCTCCCATGGCAAGAAAGATCAATCTAGTAGGCCAAACTAAACCGATAATTTGAAGAGACTTGCAAGATATCGAACCATGCATATAAGAATTCAGAGAAGAACCAAATAATATTCATAGATAATCTTGATCATAAATCCACAATTCATCGGATCTCAGCAAACACACCGCAAAATAATATTACATCGAATAGATCTCCAAGAACATCGAGGAGAACATGGTATTAAGAATCAAAGAGAGAGAAGAAGCCATCTATCTAATAACTATGGACCCGAAGGTCTGTGGTAAACTACTCACGCTTCATCGAAGAGGTAATGGTGTTGTTGTAGAAACCCTCCATGACCGAATGCCCCTCCGGCAGGACACCGGAAAAGGTCCCTAGATGGGATCTCACGGGTACAGAAGGTTGTGGCGATGGAAAAGTGGTTTCGTGGCTCTCCTGGATGTTTTCAGGGTATAAGAGTATATATAGGCGAAGGAACTAGGTATGGGGAGCCACAAGAGGCCCACGAGGGTGGGGGGCACGCCCTACCCCCCTGGGCGCGCCCTCCTACCTCATGGCTTCCTCGTTGCGTCCCCGACTTCATCTTCAAGTCTTCTGGTTTGCTTTCGGTCCAATAAAGATCATCGCGAAGGTTTCATTCTGTTTAGACTCCGTTTGGTATTCCTTTTCTGCGAAACTCTAAAATAGGCAAAGAAACAAAAACTGGCACTAGGCTCTTGGTTAATAGGTTAGTCCCAAAAATAATATAGAATAGCATATAAATGCCTATTAAACATCCAAAACAGATAATATAATAGCATGGAACAATCAAAAGTTATAGATACATTGGAGACGTATCACTAGCCCAATAAGACCCGGGTGACTCCCCTCAGCCCATTCCAGCCCTTGGGACATGGTGGACCCACTTGTGGACTTCCAGAATCCTCCAGAACCTTCTCGAAGCTTCCTGGTACAATACCAAAAAAATGCACCTTTTTCCGGAACCCAAAATATGGCTTCCCATATGTAAATCTTACCTCTCGAACATTCCAAGACTCCTCATGACGTCCGGGGTCCCATCCGAGACTCTGAACAAAATTCTATTACCAATCATCAAATATCCCAATACTACTCTAGCATCAACAAACGTTAAGCGTGCGACCCTACGGGTTCGGGAGTCATGTAGTCATGACCGAGACACCTCTCTGGTCAATAATGAATAGCGGGACCTGGATGTCCATATTGATTCCTACATATTCCACGAAGATCTTTTATCGGTTGAATCATGATGTCAAGGATTCGGTTAATCTCGTATGCAATTCCCTTTGTCCGGCAATATGTTACTTGCCCGATATTCGATCATCGGTATCTCCATACCTAGTTCAATCTCGTTACCGACAAGTCTCTTTACTCGTTGCGTAATATAAGATCTCATGACTAACTCATTAGCCACATTGCTTGCAAGCTCTTTACGCTGTTGTATTACCGAGAGGGCCCAGAGATATCTCTCTGTCACACCGAGTGACAAATCCCAGTCTCGATCCATGCAACCCAACAAACACCTTCAGAGATACCTGTAGAGCACTTTTATAATCACCTAGTTATGAAGTGACATTTGATATCACACAAACTATTACTCCGGTATCCGGGAGTTGCATGATCTCATGGTCTTAGGAATAGATACTTGACATGAAGAAAGCTATAGCAATAAACTCAAGTGATATGATGAGATGCTAAGCTTACGGTTGGGTCTTGTCCATCACATCATTCTCCTAATGATGTGATCCCGTTATCAAATGACAACTCATGTCTATGGTTAGGAAACCTTAACCATCTTTGATCAACGAGTGATACGTCTCCATCGTATCTATGATTTTTGATTGTTCCATGCCAATATTCTTCAACTTTCATATACTTTTGGCAACTTTTTATACTATTTTTGGGACTAACATATTGATCCAGTGCCCAGTGCCAGTTCCTGTTTGTTGCATGTTTTATGTTTTGCAGAAAACCAATATCAAACGGAGTCCAAAGGGGATAAAAACGGACGGAGAATTATTTTGGAATATTTGTGATTTTTGGGAAGTAAAATCAACGCGAGACGGTGCCCGAGGGGGCTAGGAGATAGGGGGCGTGCCCCAGGGAGGCAGGTGCGCCCTGGACTCTCCTAGGCCCCTCGTAAAGCGGTTGACGCTCTTATTTTTCCGCAAGAAAGCTAATTTTATGAGAAAAATCTGGGCGAAAGATTCACCCCAATCGGAGTTACGGATCTCCGGATATTAAAGAAACGGTGAAGGGGTAGAATCTGAGAACGCAGAAACGGAGAGATAGATCCAATCTCGGAGGGCCTCTCGCCCCTCCCAAGCCATGGGAGCCAAGGACCAGAGGGGAAACCCTTCTCCCATCTAGGTAGAAGGTCAAGGAAGAAGAAGAAGAAGGGGGGCTCTCTACCCCTTGCTTCCGGTGGCGCCGGAGCGCTGCCGGGGGCCATCATCATCACCGCGATCTTCACCAACACCGCCGTCATCTTCACCAACATCTCCATCACCTTCCCCCTTCTATATTCAGCGGTCCACTCTCCCGCATCCCGCTGTACCCTCTACTTGAACATGGTGCTTTATGCTTCATATCATTATCCAATGATGTGTTGCCATCCTATGATGTCTGAGTAGATTTTTGTTGTCCTATCGGTGATTGATAAATTGCTATGATTGGTTTGAGTTGCATGCTTTATTATTGGTGTTTTCCTATGGTGCCCTCCGTGTCGCGCAAGCGTGAGGGATTCCCGCTGTAGGGTGTTGTAATGCGTTCATGATTCGCTTATAGTGGGTTGCGTGAGTGACTGAAACACAAACCCGAGTAAGGGGATTGTTGCATATGGGATAAAGGGGACTTGATATTTTAATGCTATGGTTGGGTTTTACCTTAATGAATCTTTAGTAGTTGCGGATGCTTGCTAGAGTTCCAATCATAAGTGCATATGATCCAAGTAGAGAAAGTATGTTAGCTTATGCCTCTCCCTCAAATAATTGCAATAGTGATTACCGGTCTAGTAACATAGTCAATTGCTTAGGGATAATTTCATAACTCCTACCACCACTTTTCCACACTCGCTATATTTAATTTCTTGCATCTTTATTTAAACAGCCCCTAGTTTATATTTACATGCTCTTTATTATCTTGCAAACCTATCCTATCACACCTACAAAGTACTTCTAGTTTCATACTTGTTCTAGGTAAAGTGAACGCCAAGCATGCGTAGAGTTGTGTCGGTGGTCGATAGAACTTGAGGGAATATTTATTCTACCTTTAGCTCCTCGTTGGGTTTGACACTCTTACTTATCGAAAACTGTTGTGATCCCCTACACTTGTGGGTTATCAAGACCTTTTTCTGGCCAGGTTGCCGGGGAGTCATAGCGTGGGGTGAATATTCTCGTGTGTGCTTGTTTGCTTTATCACTAAGTAATTTTTATTTGCTGTTCTTAGTTGTTTTCTATCTTTAGTTATGGGTAGGAAACGCAAAATACCAAAAAAATTAGTTGTACCTACTACACCAATGGTTGAAGAACCACTCAAAATCTATCACACTACTGAAGCTTTTTAGTTGGATCATCTTTGATCCCTTTGTGCTCATGCTGAACCCCAACTAGCTTAGTTGAGGGCAAATCTTTAGATGAGCATGCTTGTTTTGTGCGACACCGTATATCTGAAAAAGGGAAACTATTATGGGATCAAATTTAACGTTTGCAATGCTATGCTTGGACTTTATGAGAATTATATGATGTTACTTGTTGTTCTGAAAACCCTAAGAAACACCTTCCCTACCAATGCTTGTTTAGTGATAATGGAATCGTATCTTCATATACTAAGGGTGTTTATAATTACTATGATGTTCAACAAATTGAAGAATTTGTTGCTTTTAAGGGTGCATATGAAATTGCTTCTTTGATTGAAAAGTATGATGCTACTCTCTACAAATCTGAAAAAAATTCCATACTTGAATATTGCTATGATAATTATGCTTCTAATGCCTATGTTGAACTATATATTGAGGCCTACCCCGCTGTCCAAGAAGAGACTAATATTTTGCAGGAAGCTATGGAAGAAGAAATTGATGAAACTGTGAGCTCATTGGATGAAAAAGATGATGAGGAGAGCGAAGAACAAAAGGAGGAAGAGCGGATTAGCTACCCGTTCCCACCTTCTAATGAGAGTAACTCTTCAACTCATACATTGTTTAATTTCCCTTCGTGCTTACCGAAGGATGATTGCTATGATGATTGTTATGATCCCGTTGATTCTCTTGAATTACCCCTTTTTTATGATGCTTGCTATGCTTGTGGCCAAGATGCCAATATGAATTATGCTTATGGAGATGAACTTGCTATAGTTCCTTATGTTAAACATGAAATTTTTGCTATTGCACCCACGGATGATAGTCCTATTATCTTTTTGAATTCTCCAAACTACACTATATTGGAGAAGTTTGTGCTTATTAGGGATTATATTGATGGGTTGCCTTTTACCATTGCACATGATGATTTTGATGGATGTAATATGCACGTGCTTGCTGCTCCTACTTGCAATTATTATGAGAGAGGAACTATTTCTCCACCTCTCTATGTTTCCCATACTATGAAATTGCAAGAAACTGCTTATACTATGCATTGGCCTTTACTATGTGTGCATGAATTGTTCTTTTATGACATGCCGATGCATAGGAAAAGAGTTAGACTTTTTTGTTGCATGATATATGTTACTTTGTGCTCACTACTAAATTTCAAATCATTGTTAATTAAAATTGGCTTTGATATACCTTGGGATCCGGGTGGATTCATTACTTGAGCACTATATGCCTAGCTTAATGGCTTTAAAGAAAGCGCTGCCAGGGAGACAACCCGGAAGTTTTAGAGAGTAATTTATTTCTGTTTAGTGCTTTCATATAGTTTAAAAAAATAGAAAAAATAAAGAGGGGAACCTAAAAACTTTTCAAAAAGGAAAGTGAAAGTAAGAAAGACAAGCATTGTTGAAGTGGGAGCTAGCCTTGAACTTTGTTCATGCTCACGAAAACTTTGTGAATCTTGATTACAGAAACTTTTCAACAAAAATAATTATCCCCTTGTATAATTCCATTATTTTATAAAAATAATGTGCCAAGGTTTGCCTTTAGGATGTTTACAATGCTCGTTGGTTTGTACGGTGCAGGACAGAAACTTTGGCTGTAGTGCTCGATTTTACATTTTTACCTGGAACGTCAATTGGTTCTGATTCCTTTTGCACTGTCTTGATATACAACTTGTTTATTTTTCCTAATTGTGGTAGAATTTTTGGGGTACAAGAAGTGTGGTGGATGTTCAGATTGCTACAGACTGTTCTGTTTTTGACAGATTCTATTTTTGATGCATAGTTTGCTTGTTTTGATGAAACTATCAATTTATATCAGTGGATTAAGCCATGGAAAAGTTATATTACAGTAGACACAATGCAAAAACAAAATATGAATTGGTTTGCAACAGTACTTAGAGTAGTGATTTGCTTTATTATACTAACGGATCTTACTGAGTTTTCTGTTGAAGTTTTGTGTGGGTGAAGTGTCTAATCCAGGAGGTTTCGATATGAGGAAAAGGAAGAGAGGCAAGAGATCAAGCTTGGGGATGCCCGAGGCACCCCCAAGTAAATATTCAAGGAGACTCAAGCGTCTAAGCTTGGGGATGCCCCGGAAGGCATCCCCTCTTTCTTCAACAAGTATCTGTATGTTTTCGTATTCGTTTCGTTTATGCATTATGTGCAAGTCTTGGAGCGTCTTTTGCATTTAGTTTTCACTTTTCTTTTATGCACCATGCTGGTATGAGATAGTCTTTGGTTGATTTATAGAATGCTCATTGCACTTCACTTAAATCTTTTGAGTATGGCTTTATAGAATGCTTCATGTGCTTCACTTATATCATTTGAAGTCTGGATTGCCTGTTTCTCTTCATATAGAAAACCGCCATTTGTAGAATGCTCTTTTGCTTCACTTATATTTGTTAGAGCGTGGGCATATCTTTTGTAGAAAGAATTAAACTCTATTGCTTCACTTATATCTATTTAGAGAGATGACAGGAATTGGTCATTCACATGGTTAGTCATAAAATCCTACATAAATCTTATAGATCACTGAATATGATATGTTTGATTCCTTGCACTAGTTTTGCGATATAAAGGTGGTGATATTAGAGTCGTACTAGTTGAGTAATTGTGAAATTGAGAAATACTTGTGTTGAGGTTTGCAAGTCCCCAGCATGCACGTATGGTGAACCGTTATGTAACAAAGTTGGAGCATGAGGTGTTTTTTGATTGTCTTCCTTATGAGTGGCAGTCGGGAACGAGCGATGGTCTTTTCCTACCAATCTATCCCTCTTGGGGCATGCGTAGTAGTACTTTGCTTCGAGGGCTAAGTAGACTTTTGCAATAAGTATATGAGTTCTTTATGACTAATGTGAGTCCATGGATATACGCACACTCATCCTTCCACTTTGCTAGTTTCTATTTTACCGCGCAACTTTCGCCGGTAGCATAAACCCATTATTTACCCTCCTCAAAACAGCCATCATACCTACCTATATGGCATTTCCATAGCCATTCCGAGATATATTGCCATGCAACTTTCCACCGTTCCGTTTATTATGACACGTTTCACCATTGTCATATTGCTCTTTGCATGATCATGTAGTTGACATCGTATTTGTGGCAAGGTCACCTTCATAATTTTCATACATGTCACTCTTGATTCATTGCATATCCCGGTACACCGCCGGAGGCATTCATATAGAGTCATATTTTATTCTAGCTTTGAGTTGTAATTCTTGAGTTGTAAATCCATAAAAGTGTGATGATCTTCATTATTAGAGCATTGTCCCAGTGAGGAAAGGATGATGAAGACTATCCCCCACAAGTCGGGATGGGACTTCGGACTTTATAAAAATAAAATAGGCCAAAGAAGCCCACAAAAAAGAAAAAGGAAAAAAAGAGAAAGAAAAAAAGGAAAAGAAAAAAAGGGAAAAAAGAGAAAAAAATAAATAAAATGAGAGAAAAAGAGAGAAGGAACAATTGCTACTATCTCTTTTTCCACACTTGTGCTTCAAAGTAGCACCATGATCTTCATGATAGAGTGTCTCCTATGTTGTCACTTTCATATACTAGTGGGAATTTTTCATTATAGAACTTGGCTTGTATATTCCAATGATGGGCTTTCTCAAAATGCCCTAGGTCTTCGTGAGCAAGCAAGTTGGATGCACACCCACTTAGTTTCTTTTGTTGAGCTTTCATATATTTATATCTCTAGTGCATCCGTTGCATGGCGATCCCTACTCGCTCACATTGATATCTACTGATTGGCATCTCCATAGCCCGTTGATACGCCTAGTTGATGTGAGACTATCTTCTCTCACTTTTTGTCCTCACAACCACCACAATAGACCACCATAGTGCTATGTCCATGGCTTGCGCTCATGTATTGCGTAAGAGTTGAAAAAGCTGAAGCGCGTTAAAAAGTATGAACCAATTGCTCGGCTCGTCATCGGGGTTGTGCATGATGGGAGCATTTTGTGTGACGAAGATGGAGCATAGCCAGACTATATGATTTTGTAGGGATGAGCTTTCTTTGGCTATGTTATTTCGATAAGACATAATTGCTTGGTTGGTATGTCAAATGATAGACTATTGCCTTGAATCACTCGTGTCTTAATATTCATGCCATGATTAGACTTATGATCAAGATTATGCTAGGTAGCATTCCACATTAAAAATTATCTTTTTTATCATTTACCTACTCGAGGACGAGCAGGAATTAAGCTTAGGGATGCTGATACGTCTCCGTCGTATCTATAATTTTTTATTGTTTCATGCCAATATTCTTCAACTTTCATATATTTTTGGAAACTTTTTATACTATTTTTGGGACTAACATATTGATCCAGTGCCCAGTGCCAGTTCCTGTTTGTTGCATGTTTTATGTTTCGCAGAAAACCAATATCAAACGGAGTCCAACGGGATAAAAACGGACGCAAAATTATTTTGGAATATTTGTGATTTTTGGGAAGTAAAATCAACTAGAGACAGTGCTCGAGGGGGCCAGAAGATAGGGGGGCGCCCCCCAGGGAGGCAGGTGCGCCCTGGACTCTCGTGGGCCCCCCGTAAGGCGGTTGACACTCTTCTTTTGCCGCAAGAAAGCTAATTTTATGAGAAAAATTTGGGCGAAAGATTCACCCCAATCGGAGTTACGGATCTCCGGATATTAAAGAAACGGTGAAGGGGTAGAATCTGAGAACGCAGAAACGGAGAGATAGATCCAATCTCGGAGGGGCTCTCGCCCCTCCCAAGCCATGGGAGCCAAGGACCAGAGGGGAAACCCTTCTCCCATCTAGGGAGAAGGTCAAGGAAGAAGAAGAAGAAGAAAGAGGGCTCTCTCCCCCTTGCTTCCGGTGGCGCCGGAGCGCTGCCGGGGGCCATCATCATCACCGTGATCTTCACAAACACCGCCGTCATCTTCACCAACATCTCCATCACCTTCCCCCTTCTATATTCAATGTCCACTCTCCCGCATCCCGCTGTACCCTCTACTTGAACATGGTGCTTTATGCTTCATATTATTATCCAATGATGTGTTGCCATCCTATGATGTCTGAGTAGATTTCCGTTGTCCTATCGGTGATTGATGAATTGCTATGATTGGTTTGAGTTGCATGCTTTATTATTGGTGATGTCCTATGGTGCCCTCCGTGTCGCGCAAGCGTGAGAGATTCCCGTTGTAGGGTGTTGCAATGCGTTCATGATTCGCTTATAGTGGGTTGCGTGAGTGACTGAAACACAAACCCGAGTAAGGGGATTATTGCGTATGGGATAAAGGGGACTTGATACTTTAATGCTATGGTTGGGTTTTACCTTAATGAATCTTTAGTAGTTGCGGATGCTTGCTAGAGTTCCAATCATAAGTGCATATGATCCAAGTAGAGAAAGTATGTTAGCTTATGCCTCTCCCTCAAATAGAATTGCAATAGTGATTACCGGTCTAGTAACATAGTCAATTGCTTAGGGACAATTTCACAACTCCTACCACCACTTTTCCACACTCGCTATATTTACTTTCTTGCATCTTTATTTAAACAGTCCCTAGTTTATATTTACATGCTCTTTATTATCTTGCAAACCTATCCTATCACACCTACAAAGTACTTCTAGTTTCATACTTGTTCTAGGTAAAGCGAACGCCAAGCGTGCGTAGAGTTGTATCGGTGGTCGATAGAACTTGAGGGAATATTTATTCTACCTTTAGCTCCTCGTTGGGTTCGATGCTCTTACTTATCGAAAACGGTTGTGATCCCCTACACTTGTGGGTTATCAACGAGCCAGTCTAGTAGAGGCTCACTAGGGACATGGTACTTGTTTATGTATCCACACATGTATTTAAGTTTTCGGTCAATACAATTCTAGCATGAATAATAAAACTTTGTCATGAACAAGGAAATATGGTAATAACCAATTTATTATTGCCTCTAGGGCATATTTCCAACAAATTTCTCCTGTAGCACTCTTCGAGAGCATTTCACTTCTTCATCACTCATTCTCCCCCACCTCCATTGGGCAATGCTCCCCTCTGGTGGAGAATTGGTATCTTCTTTGTGCATTCTCGATGGGCCTGAGTCTTCTCATGTCATCATCTGCAACTTGAGACATGCAAGGGCACCCTTCCGTTGTGTGTTGGATGGCTCAGGGTTGGTCATCGTGCAACTTCTTGCTGACGGCACCTTGTGGTATTCCGTGGTGGTGGCTTCAGTATTGTTGCTGTTGGAGCTCTTAGTCTGTGTCATTTTGAATGTTCCTCTTCCTGTCTCATGGCATAATGTGCTACCTCGACCACATCCTTCTTTTTGCTAGTGGTGTATTGTATGTGCTTATGACATAACTTGTGTTTCATCACCCAACCGCCTATTCTTAAATCTAGAAGGTGATCCTTGTGTTGTGTTGTAAATATGTTATTGGTGTTTTGTATTTTCCGTGTTCTTACTTTGGTGAGTTGTATTGCCCTCGAATTTCGATCCGGTTTTCTTTATATAATGGATCAAATCTCTTTCAAAAATGAGATCGCATTCGAGTGCAGATTCTCCCCCTAAACTACAAGACTTACCAAATGCAAAGTTATGTTCTCATTCATTCTCTTCTCTATTTCCTTTTTGTCATCAAGCCTCTCATAGCTTTGATTTGCACTATCCATCAGAATGTATCAAAGTTGATATAATAATAATAAGATAAAAGGTGTGCAATTTCATTTCTCCATCAATAGAAGGCCAAAGAGATACACATGATCAGATTTATGATTGGGCGAGTTGGTATCGACCTACTTAGCTTAAGGCTGGACCATTCACTCGCCTCATCTTGTGAAGCACTAGCTCCACTAAAGCTTGAGTTATTCTTACGATTAAGACTGTTTTATTAAGAGAAGGCATCTCACGCTTGCACCCCTTCGCTCATACGCAAGGGCACCCAGCCGCTAGGGCTTCCGTGCCTCCCGCCCGCACCACCGACAACCAACCTTGTCTCCTGTGGCATTACGGCCATAGTGATGCAGTGTATCCCGTGCCTTGTCTATGGGAGGGCTTCGTTTTCGGATACTCTTTTGAGTTTTTCTTGTAGAGAAAAGACATACACCCGACTTTATAAATAAAGCCACCAAGCAGAGTACCATACAACGGGCCCAGAGTTCACCGAGTGAAGAGGTGATGCGGCGGCTATCTGAAGACGGAATAAGGCTCTCCCTGCCCAGCCTCCGTCCAGTGAAGCTTCTAGCATCGCCGGAGGGCGTGTGGATGTTTGTCTCCGGCGAATCTCGTAGGATTGGGTTGGCGCTTGTCTTCGAAGGATTCACATGGCTCCAGTCTTTGTTCGTTTGTGTTTGTGTGTTTACAGGTTGGATCTTTTCGATCTATACTTCTCTTCATCGGTGGTAGTTGCTATTTTGATGTCTTGATCCTACAGGGCCTTAGCACGACGACTTCCCGACTATCTACTATAACAGGGTTTGCGCCGCTCCGGTGAGGGAGAGGCGATGACGGCGGCGCGCCTTCGGCTTGCTACAGTGCTTGTTGTCATCGCTAGATGGTCTGCATACCTGGATGTAATTTTTACTTCAAGTGTTATTTGTGCTACCTTGACAGTTGATGAATACCTAGGTATGAAGTTTTTTAAAAAAAACCACTCTATTAAAAGAGAAAAATATAAGCTCCTGTGGTCTGCTATCTGAAACTTCCCAGGGAAAAACAAAAGGCAAATTCCAATGTGACAGATGTTTTCTTTTTTAAAGAAACAAGCGACGAAATAGCTAATGATAACGCAGAAATGTTTCCGTCGACTACGAGGCGCCTACGTGACTTCGTAAATCTCAAGATGATATGCCGGCTCAGTTTCTCGAAGGTGCTTATAGGAGTAGGATGTGCGTCTATATTCATAAGGATGAGTGTATGCGCGTATATATGAGCGCTTGTGTCTGTACCGTGTTAAAAAAACCCGGAGATAATTCTGCCAAAAAAAAACCCAGAAAGGAGAGGCAGAGCCGGCGAAGAGGGGGAAAACGATCCGCTCTGCACCGAGGCGACAAAGGGCAAGAAGGAATGGCAGGGAAACCCGGCAGCCTCAAGGGCGTCGCCCTCATCAGCGGCGGTAGCGCCGACAGCGCTGTCGCCGGCGCCCTCCACTTCGTCCAAGACCCCTCCTCCGGTATATGCTTACTCTATTCTGTGCTCTCTACAGCGGTCCTAAACCGCGCTCTTCTCGCTGATAAGAGTGATACAGTTTGATCTCCCTGTGCGTGCTAGGGTATACCCAGGTGAGGGGGAGGGTCTCGGGCCTCGCCCCGGGCCTCCACGGCTTCCACATCCACGCCTTCGGCGACACCACCAACGGCTGCAACTCCACCGGTCCGTAGCCTTCTCTCGCTTGTGTGACTTTGGACCTGTCCAATCGAGGATACTGGTAGTTCAGATAAAACTGCATCTTGGGAATTCCTTGTAACTTTGCAAGGAAGTCGAAATGAATTCAAATCATAACGAATTCTCAATTGCAACGAATCTGCTGTAATTTTACCTAAGCAAAGCTTCACGTTTGAGTTCAGCTGTCTTATGATCCGAATCCATATACTGGGTGTGGATTTGTGGGCTTTATAATCGCTTTTACAAATTGAGCATTTGAGCTGTGCAGTGAAGAATTGCATAAACTGAAGCTTTTGTTGATAAACAAGTGTCCTGTGCATAATTACTGGTCCATATGAGTTGGAATAAAGAGAAACATGAATTCAGGCACTGTCAGGAAACCTACTATTTGTGCTTGGCGTTGAGCATAAACTATGGGTGGAAACCTGATGCCACCAACACTTATTACATGCCTTGATAGTTCACACAAAAACAGATAACCCCCAGTACTGGGTAGAAGCTGTACATCACTTTCCCAGAAATATTACAGATTGTTAAGCAATTGAGGCTCAACTCTATGAAAAGCAGATATGCTGCCTGCGCCAAAGTTGGTGATAGCCTGAATCATCTCAGAAGAATAGCAGTTTAAAACATTTGCAGAGAGAAACCTGTTTCTTGAGGGGAGATCTAACAAATTTATCTTGCTTGTGGAAATTTACACCTTTGCTGGCAAGTGGAACTAGTTAGTACCTGTTGATGGAATGTGTAGCAATCAGTTTGCGCTATTTTTGCAGCAAGCTTACATAAATTGATTCAAGTTTAATGTTGGCTATGAAATATGGTTTCCACTGTTGAATTATCCGTTCCTTCAAGTTATCATATGGGACTACTAAATATCATATGGCTACTACTCTTTTCAGATTAGTCTACTGGTGTCTTACTAATAGATGGGATTGTGAGGTTGTTCATGGGATATTGTAGTTCAGTGCATTTTTAGACTTTGGATTCTGGTCTCTTCTTTTAATGGCTAATTGGAGTCGAGATAACTATATTAAGTACGTAAAAAAATTAGTTTAAGCTACGTACACATAAAATTTGTTGGGGTATTTTGTAGAGCTTCTTGCAAACATCATATTCCATAGATAGGGATTAAGTTTTGAAGAAAATGTACATTGTGTGGAAACTTTACGATGTGCTGATCACATTTATCTGTCTAACAGGACCCCATTTCAATCCTCATAATAAGTTCCATGGAGCACCGATTGATGATGAACGACATGTGGGCGACCTGGGAAACATACAAGCCAACAAGGATGGTTAGTCATATGACTGCTCAACAATTTTTTAGGGTTAGGCAACTATGGGTCAAGTTACTGTCTTGAAGTAATCCCTGTTTTTAGTAACATGCTAGTGATTTATTTCAGGTGTTGCAGAAATCTTCATAAAGGACTTGCAGGTTCCATTGCATTGAAGGATGCAAAAACATTTTATCATCTTGGTATAATTTTTATGTACTGGTAATTCATTTCTGTTGTTGTATGAAGATTTCACTAAGGGGGCCTCATTCCATATTGGGAAGGGCAGTTGTTGTTCATGCTGATTCTGATGACCTGGGAAAGGGTAAGCATTTTAACCTAACTGTGAGATGTATATTTCTGTAAAAATAAGTCCAGTCTTCCTTTTATATGTATATATCCAGGAATAAGATAGATAGAACTTCTTTCAGAAAAATTATGATTGAATGTTTCACTGTAGTCTGAAGCAAGTAAATTACAGTACCACCTGCTGAACTGGGGTGTTACTCTGTATATAATGTTGATATCATACACTTAAATGTCTTTCCTTGAGCACATGTCCATTCAGTTCCCCAATTAAACCAGGACCATGGGTGACACTGGATCATGACTAATTGCTGAAGGTCGCCTGGAGTGTAATGGATTTACTATATCCAACTGATATGTGATTTGCTCAAGCCTATTAGTGTATGAAAATTTTGGTGTGTTGCAAGCAGCAGAGCAGAACACACCAGGCAAAGATAGCGCCACGTTACAGGATTACTGCACCATGGGTTATGTCATTCTACACTTGTAGGCACTGAATGGCTAGTCAGTATTTTGAAGTATGTTTTGTTTTGTGCATGACATAGGTTTGATGAGAACTCGTACTCTGTTAATCACAATAGGGTAGCAGTAAAATGTTATGACTTTGGATGAAAAGAGAATTTTGTAATTTGTTATGCCGAAATCTGCCATGTTCTGTTATCTTAATTATCAAGCACTGTTGGGTGTTATATACATGTCCTGCTACATGGGTTAATTTGTCGCATG
>NC_041387.1:514685767-514713109 GCF_002162155.2 Triticum dicoccoides
AATTTGAATTTCTAAAACGAGTATGATACTTACTCTGTTTCATTTGATGGTTTCCTCTGCACTCTATCCAAGCTTACCTATGCTCTGCTGCACTTGAAACGTCAAACATGTATTTCCTTGTTTTTTGTAACCATTGGGCGACTGCAGATTCCTGAACATTTGTACTACTGTTTAGTATAGGTCTTGGCCGGCATTCACATATTTTTACTGCTCCTGACTATTTTCCTTTAATATTTTGTAGGTGGCCATGAACTCAGCAAGTCAACAGGAAATGCAGGAGCCAGAATTGGATGTGGTAAATGGCAAACCCTTCATTTGTTTTCAACACTGAGCAAATGCACGCACAAGGTGCTGCTTTCTGTAGATGGTTCTATAATACCATGACTGTACTTAACACATATATCCTCGAATAACTTGTAGGTATAATTGGAATTCAACCTGCTGTTTAAAAAACAAATATAAGAGCCATTGGAGTTCATGCTGGTACTGTTACGCGCAGACAAGGAAATACTGATGTCGTTCAAGATCATACATTTTAATGTGCTATTATTGTGATCAGTTATGTGAATGTATACATGTACTCTTCATATCTTCTTTGCGGGTAAGTACTCTTGATAATAATATATTTTTAAATAAATAAAAGAAGATAAAAGGTTGTGCCAACTTATATCAACCTGCTCCCAGTCCCGAACTTGCACTGATAATGGATGCTTGTTTTTGTAACAAAGCAAAATAACACAAGACCTTTTGTTGTTGCATACAGAATATCCGACAATATACATCTCTCGCCGTATAAGGTCCATTGAACTGAATGAATGACTGAGAATAGGCACGGATGTTGCATGATTGTATCAAAAAATTAAATAAAATCAATCTGTTACTGCGGTCCAATTTGCGCAGTTCAAACTTGTGTTAGATAGTTGGATCCCGCCGCCAAGTGCTTAAAAAACGGCTCATCCATCCTTTGTTAATTAACTAACCAAGCTCCTATCTGGACAAGAATCACCATATATGTGACGTCCTTGACCCCATCCGGCCGTGACCGTCACCCTTGCAAGCCGTGACCAGGCCACCAAAGACGGCAGTCCCAAGACGCTCAGGCCAGGCGCTAGCAGCCGGCAGTGGACGATCGAACAAGCACAAGAGAACAGAAGGACATCAATAGACCTCCAAGCTCCGTAACAATTTAGTAATGGCCTTCCTGGCTTCGGCGATACTGAATTGCTGATACCAAGGTCAGACCCACGCAGGAAATGCCTCGACGGGAACCGGACGCGCCGGAAGGCGCCAAGGACGCCCGCGCGTACGTACGTACGCGCCCAAACAACGATGCGTCGCCGGCGTTCGCGGCGTGTGGCGCGCGCAAGGGCCTGGAGCTTCCCCTTGGCGCCGGCAGCGCGATGCCGGCGTCGCGCGGCGACGGTGGCTACGGACAGCCCCAAGGGCCGAGGCCGGTGGCGCCACGGAGAAACGGCTCGCCTTGATCGTGGACCTGAGCGAGCGAGGGAAGAAAAAGAAAGAAACTGGCGCGACCCCGGGCCGTGGCCAAACCTTAACTGCGCTGGTCGGTGCTGGCTCGAGAGGAGTAAAGAAAGCCGGCCGGGCGCGCGCGCGCGTACGTGGCCGCGTCCGAGCTGCCTGGAAAAACGGCTGGCCGGGCGCCCGTGCGCGCGGTCGCCGCCGTGGGAGGGACGGCGGGCAATCGCGTCGCGGGAGGGGCGGCAGCATTCGTGGGCAGGGCAGGCAGGGATTCGCACGCACATATACTACAACGTGCCTAGGGTTCCGTATTCTTCTGGCGTGTCGTCCTCGTCCCCCGCCTCGGCTCCGCGCTGTGCCTGCTGTGTGCGCTGGCTTTGCCGTGGCGACACCGCTGTTTGCACCGTGAGCCCTCCGATGCGCCGGGCAGGCCGACCGTTCTTCTGCCGTCCCGTCGTACCATCCCCTGTGTGGTACGCCCCATAGTGCTAACGTCGTCTCTGTTGGTCCGTGACTTCACCCGTTTCAGCCACTAGTACGTCGGTACATACATGCACATGGACCATCCATCCGTATGCTCTGCATGCATCAGTATACTTTCAGTACGCGGTCTGATTCTGAAAATACATACATAGAGATATGCACATGCATGGTCTGAACCCAGGGCGGTCCAAAACGCACCTATCTATACGTACCACGCCTCAAAAGAACTTTGCCGATGCAGGGCTTTTTGCCCCACAGAAAGTCTGGGAAAATTGTCAGAAATAATAGTTTATTGCAGGAAACAATCTCATGTAGTACAAGGCTGCAAGCAGTTTCATCTCAAAAAGATTAGTGAAAAGATTGTAGATGGTCCTCTGCTGACCAGGGGGCTTAGAAGGCCTGAAACAAGAAGGGAGAAAACGGGTTTGGTATCGTTAGAAACCTACTCCCTCCGTTTCTAAATATAAGTCTTTGTGGAGATTTTATTATGAACCATATACGGATGTATATAGATGTATTTAGAGTTTACATTCACTCATTTTGCTCCGTATGTAGTCCATAGTGAAATCTCTACAAAGACTTATATTTAGGAACAGAGGGAGTAGATAATACGGTATATTCGTGAACGTCACGCATTTCGAAGTACTCTTGTAGATATGTTGTATAGTGTCCAAGATTGTGTATTCTGTACATCTTTTGCTACCATCTACATGCATGTCTTGTACTTCATCCATTCGTAAATATAAGCCCTTTTAGAAATTTCAATATAGACTAATACAAAGCCAAATGAGTGAATTTACACTCTAAAATATGTTTATATATGTTAGTATGTACTAGTTCGTATTGAAATATCTAAAAAAAGGTTTATATTTGGAAACAAAGGGAGCAGAAAACTCTAAGTCTTCTTCTAGAGCGGCAGAAAGAAACAGGATTTGAAAGAAGGGCTAACAAAAATTCATTTAGAATTCGTCTTTCCAATCATAGTGTATACAGATTCTCTTTTTGTTCTTTTGAGAACCTTTGGAAGTCATCAATGTATGGTATATCCAAAGTGAATATTCAACGGCAGAGTGCACTGGATGAGCGAGCTCCTTGTATGTAAAGGTGAGCTATGGCATTGGTCCATGGCTCCAAGGAGACATTGCACCTCACATTATTACATTGAAGAATACACATATACTTTTATGTGTGAAATTATTAATACATTCAAGAATACACAAAACATAAGTAAACTGAAATACACATATGTACTTTTAGGACCTCTTTGGTTCAATGGAATTCCATAAGAATTTTGGAGAATTCAATCCATAGGAATCATATATAGTTTGTTTGGTTTGTTAGACTATGAACCATAGGAATTATTTCTATGGTCTATTTTGCTTTCCATTCAGTCTAAACTCATGCAAAGTCCCTCTTGTTTTAAAGACAACTATGCCATGTACCTATTTTTAGAAAGTTCACACTTTTTTTTCATCACAACCGCACAACTTCTGGTGCAGATTCATGTGTTATTATTCCTTCAAGGATTATAAATCCTGGCATTTCTTTCCAATCATGCGTTTTTCTATTACTCTGTGTTTAAATTGTGCGAACCAAAGAGATCCTTAATTAAGTGGTCTTAACTACTATCATCGACAAACAGGGCCATCCTAACAACAAACCAGACACAAGTCAAATGCTTCCACATGACCATCTCTGTATCATCTGCTCCCAAGAGGTTGAGACCTTGCATCACCTCCTCGTTGGGTGTATCTTCTCCCGCATCATGTGACACGGGATTCTATCATGGAGTTGCCTCACCACCACCCGCCTGATGGTGTGGCCAGTTTCTTCGGCTGGTGGTCCGATGCTACGACTGCATCCCCTTCTTGCCTCCGAAAAGGTTTGAGCACACTGATCTCCTCACAGTTTGGCCGACTTGGAAGCACCACAACGCGATTGTCTTCGGCGGTGCATACCCTTCATTGGCCAGACTCATCCATGACATCCAAGAGCAAGCGCGTCTATGTGCTCGTGCTGGTGCCAAAGGGCTCGATAGAATTCTCCCCATATAACCTAATTTTGTTTAATTGGGGCCGAGCAACCCTTTGCCTTCTGCTCAACTTGCACTCCGAGCGACGCCAACTTGTATACATGGCTGGGAGCTGCATCGTGTACTTTCTACCCTCTATCAGTGAAAACATATGGGTTCAGTGTATTCGTCAATAAAACAAGTCAAATGCAACTAAAACCATAATCTAATCCTAGTCCGGTATTGCCCCAATATTGTAATGCTTCGCCAAAAAAATATCTACAAATTATAGAAAATCTGAAAAATAACTATTACATCCAAGAATACACACAACATAAGTTAAAGTAATGAATACGATACTCGTAAGTTGTCTTAGCCAATATGATCCGCATTGATTTGTCATAAATAAACGGACACACTTCTGAATGCAGCGAAAACCATAATCTGATCCTAGGGCGGTATGAACATGATATTTGTAGTACTCGGCAAAATATTTTTGCATACATGATATAAAATCTATGAAACTAATTGTGCAAGATGTGGTTGGTTAGAAACACGTCAATCCTTTTTTTCCAGAATTAGGTTAAAACCTCCGGCCTCTGCATCATTGCGATGCACACAATCTTTTTTTATTAATTGTTAAGAAAAATACACAAGAAATGAACTATGACCGAGTCATTACAAGATACAAAATTCACACCTACGGCAAAGTCGCCTTGTTTCACAACAACGACTTCAACAAGAGATAAACATTTCAGACAAAGATGACCTGGACAAGGATTTCATCCTGGCCGCTTACATCATTCAATAAATACCAGCACAATAACAACAAATAGACAACACATTTAACAAGGCAACGACACAAATTCGTTGATGTTGGGCCTGACCAATAAAGGCTAGGACAAGAGTTTTCACCTTCAACATGAAACAGTGTTCCAATCAACATCTTGAGGATGAATCATTAGATAGTTGAACCCGCGAGTACTTCACGCCAGGCCAAAAAATGCACTCGCAAATTGGTGCAAAGTCTTCCCCACCTTAGATCATCGTCATGGTTGTTAGTGGACAACACATGTCTCGGTACGGATCTGATCGTTGCCACTCCACACTGATGCAGGTTGCACGACTACATCGCCATGATGTCAGAGCCGTTGCCTTGGTGTTAGATGTCCGTGGTGTGAGGGAGTCCTGGATTCGGGGGTCCTCGGGTGTCTGGCCTAGGAGTATGGGTCGGGTTGGATGGGCCATATAAGTGTTGGGGAACGTTGCAGAAAATTAAAATTTTTCCTACGGTTTCACCAAGATCCATCTATGAGTTCATCTAAGCAACGAGTCAAGGGAGTGAGTTTGCATCTACATACCACTTGTAGATCGCGTGCGGAAGCTTGCAAGGTGATGATGGAGTCGTACTCGACGTGATTCGAATCACCGATGACCAAGTGCTGAACGGACAGCACCTCCGCGTTCAACACACGTACGGGACGGGAGACGTCTCCTCCTTCTTGATCCAGCAAGGGGGAAGGAGAGGTTGAGGAAGACAGCTCCACCGGCAGCACGACGACGTGGTGATGGTGGAGAGGCAGTACTCCGACAGGGCTTCGCCAAGCACACAACGGAGGAGGAAAGGTGTTGGGGAGGGGAGGGCTGCGCCTTGGAGGGTGGTCCGGCTGCCCTCCCCTCACCCCTCTATTTATAGGGAGAAGGGAGAAGGGGGCCGGCCCCTCTAGAATCCATCTAGAGGGGGGCGGCGGCCAAGGGGAGAGGGGGAGAGGGTGGCTTGCCCCCCAATCCAAGGGGGCGCCCCCTCTAGGGTTCCCCCCCTCAACCCTAGGCGCAAGGGCCCAAGGGAGGGGGTGCGCCCAGCCCACCAGGGGCTGGCTCCCTGCCCCACGCAGCCCATGTGGTCCCCCGGGAGGGGTGGCCCCTCCCGGTGGACCCCCGGAACCCTTCCGGTGGCCCCGGTACAATACCGGTATGACCCCGAAACTTCCCGGTGTCCGTTTGACAACTTCCTATATATAAATCTTTACCTCCGTACCCTTCCGGAGCTCCTCATGACGTCCGGGATCCCATCCGGGACTCCGAACAACATTCGGTAGTCACATACTAGTCTTCCTAATAACCCTAGCGTCACCGAACCTTAAGTGTGTAGACCCTACGGGTTCGGGAGACATGCAGACATGACCGAGACGTTCTCAGATCAATAACCAACAGCGGGATCTGGATACCCATGATGGCTCCCACATGCTCCTCGATGTTGTCATCGGATGAACCACTATGTCAAGGATTCGATCAAACCCTGTATACAATTCCCTTTGTCAATCGGTACGTTACTTGCCCGAGACTCGATCGTCGGTATCCCAATACCTTGTTCAGTCTCGTTACCGGCAAGTCACTTTACTCGTACCGTAATGCATGATCCCGTGTCCAACACCTTGGTCACATTGAGCTCATTATGATGATGCATTACCGAGTGGGCCCAGAGATACCTCTCCGTCATACGGAGTGACAAATCCCAGTCTCGATCCGTGTCAACCCAACAGCTACTTTCGGAGATACCTGTAATGCACCTTTATAGTCACCCAGTTACGTTGTGACGTTTGATACACCCAAGGCACTCCTACGGTATCCGGGAGTTACACGATCTCGTGGTCTAAGGAAGAGATACTTGACATTGGCAAAGCTCTAGCAAACGAACTAAACGACCTTTGTGCTATGCTTAGGATTGGGTCTTGTCCATCACATCATTCTCCTAATGATGTGATCCCGTTATCAACGACATCCAATGTCCATAGTCAGGAAACCATGACTATCTGTTGATCACAACGAGCTAGTCAACTAGAGGCTCACCAGGGACATATTGTGGTCTAAGTATTCACACGTGTATTACGATTTCCGGATAATACAGTTATAGCATGAACAAAAGACATTTATCATGAACATTGAAATATAATAATACTTTTATTATTGCCTCTAGGGCATATTTCCAACAGTCTCCCACTTGCACTAGAGTCACCAATCTAGTTACATTGTGATGAATCGAACACCCATAGAGTTCTGGTGTTGATCATGTTTTGCACGCGAGAGAGGTTTAGTCAGCGGATCTGCGACATTCAGATCCGTGTTCACTTTGCAAATCTCTATGTCTCCATCTTGAACATTTTCACGGATGGAGTTGAAACGACGCTTGATGTGCCTGGTCTTCTTGTGAAACCTGGGCTCCTTGGCGAGGGCAATAGCTCCAGTGTTGTCACAGAAGAGTTTGATCGGCCCCGACGCATTGGGTATGACTCCTAGGTCGGTGATGAACTCCTTCACCCAAATCGCTTCATGCGCTGCCTCCGAGGCTGCCATGTACTCCGCTTCACACGTAGATCCCGCCACGACGCTCTGCTTGCAGCTGCACCAGCTTACTGCTCCACCATTCAACATATACACGTATCCGGTTTGTGACTTAGAGTCATCCAGATCTGAGTCGAAGCTAGCGTCGACGTAACCCTTTACGACGAGCTCTTCGTCTCCTCCATAAACGAGAAACATGTCCTTTGTCCTTTTCAGGTACTTTAGGATATTCTTGACCGCTGTCCAGTGTTCCTTGCCGGGATTACTTTGGTATCTTGCTACCAAACTTACGGCAAGGTTTACATCGGGTCTGGTACACAGCATGGCATACATAATAGATCCTATGGCTGAAGCATAGGGGATGACACTCATCTCTTCTTTATCTTTTGCCGTGGTCGGTGACTGAGCCGAGCTCAGTCTCACTCCTTGTAACATAGGCAAGAACCCCTTCTTGGACTGATCCATTTTGAACCTCTTCAAAATCTTATCAAGGTATGTGCTTTGTGAAAGACCTATGAGGCGTCTCGATCTATCTCTATAGATCTTGATGCCTAATATATAAGCAGCTTCTCCAAGGTCCTTCATTGAAAAACATTTGTTCAAGTAGGCCTTAATGCTGTCCAGAAATTCTATATTATTTCCCATCAGGAGTATGTCATCTACATATAATATGAGAAATGCTACAGAGCTCCCACTCACTTTCTTGTAAACGCAGGCTTCTCCATAAGTCTGCATAAACCCAAACGCTTTGATCATCTCATCAAAGCGAATGTTCCAACTCCGAGATGCTTGCACCAGTCCATAAATGGATCGCTGGAGCTTGCATACTTTGTTAGCGTTCCGAGGATCGACAAAACCTTCCAGCTGCATCATATACAGCTCTTCCTTAAGATGTCCGTTAAGGAATGTCGTTTTGACGTCCATCTGCCATATCTCATAATCATAGTATGCGTCAATTGCTAACATGATTCAGACGGACTTCAGCTTCGCTACGGGAGAGAAAGTCTCGTCGTAGTCAATCCCTTGAACTTGTCGATAACCCTTAGCGACAAGTCGAGCCTTATAAATGGTAACATACCATCCGCGTCCGTCTTCTTCTTAAAAATCCATTTGTTTTCTATCGCTCGCCGATCATCGGGCAAGTCTGTCAAAGTCCATACTTTGTTTTCATACATGGATTCTATCTCGGATTTCATGGCTTCAAGCCATTTGTTGGAATCCGGGCCCGCCATCGCTTCTTCATAGTTCGAAGGTTCATTGTTGTCTAACAACATGATTTCCAGGATAGGGTTGCCGTACCACTCTGGTGCGGAACATGTCCTTGTGGACCTACGAAGTTCAGTAGTAACTTGATCCGAAGTACCTTGATCATCATCATTGTTTTCCTCTTCAGTTGGTGTGGGCATCACATGAACGGTTTCCTGCGCTGCGCCACTTTCCCGTTCAAGAGGTAGTACTTCATCGAGTTCTACTTTCCTCCCACTTACTTCTTTCGAGAGAAACTCTTTTTCCAGAAAGCATCCGTTCTTGGCAACAAAGATCTTGCCTTCGGATCTTAAGTAGAAGGTATACCCGACAGTTTCCTTAGGGTATCCTATGAATACGCATTTTTCCGACTTGGGTTCGAGCTTTTCAGGTTGAAGTTTCTTGACATAAGCATCGCATCCCCAAACTTTTAGAAACGACAGCTTAGGTTTCTTTCCAAACCATAATTCATACGGTGTCGTCTCAACGGATTTAGACGGTGCCCTATTTAAAGTGAATGTAGCTGTCTCTAGAGCGTATCCCCAAAATGATAGCGGTAAATCGGTAAGAGACATCATAAACCGCGCCATATCCAATAGAGTGCGATTACGACGTTCGGACACACCGTTTCGCTGAGGTGTTCCAGGCGGCGTGAGTTGTGAAACGATTCCACATTTCCTTAAGTGTGTACCAAATTCGTGACTTAAGTATTCTCCTCCACGATCTGATCGTAAGAATTTTATCTTTCGGTCACGTTGATTCTCTACCTCATTCTGAAATTCCTTGAACTTTTCAAAGGTCTCAGACTTGTGTTTCATTAAGTAGACATACCCATATCTACTCAAGTCATCAGTGAGAGTGAGAACATAACGATATCCTCCGCGAGCCTCAACGCTCATTGGACCGCACACATCGGTATGTATGATTTCCAACAAGTTGGTTGCTCGCTCCATTGTTCCGGAGAACGGAGTCTTGGTCATTTTGCCCAAGAGGCATGGTTCGCATGTGTCAAACGATTCATAATCAAGAGACTTCAAAAGTCCATCAGCATGGAGCTTCTTCATGCGCTTGACACCAATGTGACCAAGGCGGCAGTGCCACAAATATGTGGGACTATCGTTATCAACTTTACATCTTTTGGCATCTACACTATGAACATGTGTAATATTACGCTCGATATTCATTAAGAATAAACCATTGACCATCGGAGCATGACCATAAAACATATCTCTCATATAAATCGAACAACCATTATTCTCAGACTTAAATGAGTAGCCATCTCGTATTAAACGAGATCCAGATACAATGTTCATGCTCAAACTTGGCACTAAATAACAATTATTAAGGTTCAAAACTAATCCCGTAGGTAAATGTAGAGGCAGCGTGCCGACGGCGATCACATCGACTCTGGAACCATTCCCGACGCGCATCGTCACCTCGTCCTTCGCCAGTCTCCGTTTATTCCGCAGCTCCTGCTGTGAGTTACAAATATGAGCAACGGCACCGGTATCAAATACCCAGGAGTTACTACGAGTACTGGTAAGGTACACATCAATTACATGTATATCAAATATACCTTTGGTTTTGCCGGCCTTCTTATCTGCTAAGTATTTGGGTCAGTTCCGCTTCCAGTGACCCTTCCCCTTGCAATAAAAGCACTCAGTCTCAGGCTTGGGTCCATTCTTTGACTTCTTCCCGGCAACAGGCTTACCGGGCGCGGCAACATCTTTGCCGTCCTTCTTGAAGTTCTTCTTACCCTTGCCCTTCTTGAACTTAGTGGTCTTATTGACCATCAACACTTGATGTTCTTTCTTGATTTCAGCCTCTGCTGACTTCAGCATCGAGAACACTTCAGGAATGGTCTTTTCCATCCCCTGCATGTTGTAGTTCATCACAAAGCTCTTGTAGCTTGGTGGGAGCGACTGGAGGATTCTGTCAATGACCGCCTCATCTGGGAGGTTAATGTTCAGCTGGGTCATACGGTTGTGCAACCCAGACATCTTCAGGATGTGCTCACTGACAGAACTGTTTTCCTCCATCTTACAACTGTAGAACTTGTCGGAGACATCATATCTCTCGACCCGGGCATGAGCTTGGAAAACTAGTTTCGGCTCTTCGAACATCTCATATGCTCCTTGATGCTCAAAATGCTTTTGGAGCCCCGGTTCTAAGCTGTAAAGCATGCCGCACTGAACGAGGGAGTAATCATCAGCGCGAGTTTGCCAAGCATTCATAATGTCTTGGTTCTCTGGGACGGGAGCGTCACCTAGCGGTCCTTCTAGGACATATTGTTTCCTGGCAGCTATGAGGATGATCCTCAGGTTCCGGACCCAGTCCGTATAGTTGCTGCCATCATCTTTCAGCTTGGTTTCTCTAGGAACGCGTTGAAGTTCATGTTGACATGAGCGTTGGCCATTTGATCTACAAGACATATTTGCAAAGGTTTTAGACTAAGTTCATGATAATTAAGTTCTAATCAAATTATGAACTCCCACTCAGATTAGACATCCCTTTAGTCATCTAAGTGTTACACGATCCGAGTCGACTAGGCCGTGTCCGATCATCACGTGAGATGGACTAGTCATCGTCGGTGAACATTCTCATGTTGATCGTATCTTCCATACGACTCGTGTTCGACCTTTCGGTCTCCGTGTTCCGAGGCCATGTCTGCACATGCTAGGCTCGTCAAGTTAACCCTAAGTGTTTCCGCTGTGTAAAACTGTCTTACACCCGTTGTATGTGAACGTAAGAATCCATCACACCCGATCATCACGTGGTGCTTAGAAGCGACGAACTGTAGCAACGGTGCACAGTTAGGGGAGAACACTTCTTGAAATTTTTGTAAGGGATCATCTTATTTACTACCGTCGTCCTAAGTAAACAAGATGCATAAACATAATAAACATCACATGCAGTTATGTAGTTGTGACATGATATGGCCAATATCATATAGCTCCATTGAACTTCATCTTCGGGGCTCCATGATCATCTTGTCACCGGCTTGACACCATGATCTCCATCATCATGATCTCCATCATCGTGTCTTCATGAAGTTGTCACGCCAATGACTACTTCTACTTCTATGGCTAACGCGTTTAGCAATAAAGTAAAGTGAGTTACATGGCGTTCTTCAATGACACGCAGGTCATACAAAAAATAAAGACAACTCCTATGGCTCCTGCCGGTTGTCATACTCATCGACATGCAAGTCGTGAATCCTATTACAAAGAACATGATCTCATACATCACAATTCATCATTCATCACAACTTCTGGCCATATCACATCACATGATCAATCGCTGCAAAAACAAGTTAGACGTCCTCTAATTGTTGTTGCATCTTTTACGTGGCTACAATTGGGTTCTAGCAAGAACGTTTTCTTACCTACGAATAACCACAACGTGATTTTGTCAACTTCTATTTACCCTTCATAAGGGCCCTTTTCATCGAATCCGCTCCAACTAAAATGGGAGAGACAGACACCCGCCAGCCACCTTATGCAACTAGTGCATGTTAGTCGGTGGAACCGGTCTCACGTAAGCGTACGTGTAAGGTTGGTCCGGGCCGCTTCATCCCACAATACCGCCGAAGCAAGAAAAGACTAGTAGAGGCAAGTAAGATGACAAAATCCACGCCCACAACAAAATTGTGTTCTACTCGTGCAAAGAGAACTACGCATAGACCTAGCTCATGATGCCACTGTTGGGGAACGTTGCAGAAAATTAAATTTTTTCCTACGGTTTCACCAAGATCCATCTATGAGTTCATCTAAGCAACGAGTCAAGGGAGTGAGTTTGCATCTACATACCACTTGTAGATCGCGTGCGGAAGCTTGCAAGGTGATGATGGAGTCGTACTCGACGTGATTCGAATCACCGATGACCAAGTGCTGAACGGACAGCACCTCCGCGTTCAACACACGTACGGGATGGGAGACGTCTCCTCCTTCTTGATCCAGCAAGGGGGAAGGAGAGATTGAGGAAGACAGCTCCACCGGCAGCACGACGGCGTGGTGATGGTGGAGAGGCAGTACTCCGACAGGGCTTGGCCAAGCACACAACGGAGGAGGAAAGGTGTTGGGGAGGGGAGGGCTGCGCCTTGGAGGGTGGTCCGGCTGCCCTCCCCTCACCCCTCTATTTATAGGGAGAAGGGAGAAGGGGGCCGGCCCCTGTAGAATCCATCTAGAGGGGGGGCGGCAGCCAAGGGGAGAGGGGGAGAGGGTGGCTTGCCCCCCAAGCCAAGGGGGCGCCCCCTCTAGGGTTCCCCCCCTCAACCCTAGGCGCAAGGGCCCAAGGGAGGGGGTGCGCCCAGCCCACTAGGGGCTGGCTCCCTGCCCCACGCAGCCCATGTGGTCCCCCGGGAGGGGTGGCCCCTCCCGGTCGACCCCCGGAACCCTTCCGGTGGCCCCGGTACAATACCGGTATGACCCCAAAACTTCCCGGTGTCCGTTTGACAACTTCCTATATATAAATCTTTACCTCCGGACCCTTCCGGAGCTCCTCGTGACATCCGGGATCCCATCCGGGACTCCGAACAACATTCGGTAGTCACATACTAGTCTTCCTAATAACCCTAGCGTCACCGAACCTTAAGTGTGTAGACCCTACGGGTTCGGGAGACATGCAGACATGACCGAGACGCTCTCAGATCAATAACCAACAGCGGGATCTGGATACCCATGATGGCTCCCACATGCTCCTCGATGTTGTCATCGGATGAACCACTATGTCGAGGATCCGATCAAACCCTGTATACAATTCCCTTTGTCAATCGGTACGTTACTTGCCTGAGACTCGATCGTCGGTATCCCAATACCTTGTTCAGTCTCGTTACCGGCAAGTCACTTTACTCGTACCGTAATGCATGATCCCGTGTCCAACACCTTGGTCACATTGAGCTCATTATGATGATGCATTACCGAGTGGGCCCAGAGATACCTCTCCGTCATACGGAGTGACAAATCCCAGTCTCGATCCGTGTCAACCCAACAGCTACTTTCGGAGATACCTGTAATGCACCTTTATAGTCACCCAGTTACGTTGTGACGTTTGATACACCCAAGGCACTCCTACGGTATCCGGGAGTTACACGATCTCATGGTCTAAGGAAGAGATACTTGACATTGGCAAAGCTCTAGCAAACGAACTAAACGACCTTTGTGCAATGCTTAGGATTGGGTCTTGTCCATCACATCATTCTCCTAATGATGTGATCCCGTTATCAACGACATCCAATGTCCATAGTCAGGAAACCATGACTATCTGTTGATCACAACGAGCTAGTCAACTAGAGGCTCACCAGGGACATATTGTGGTCTAAGTATTCACACGTGTATTACGATTTCCGGATAATACAGTTATAGCATGAACAAAAGACATTTATCATGAACATTGAAATATAATAATACTTTTATTATTGCCTCTAGGGTATATTTCCAACAATAAGATCAAGCTGAGCATTATCCACCATGTCCGGATGGGACTTCTCAATACATGGACGACAAGAATAGAGTACGGAAGCTTCCTTCCCTCATAAACTGACCTTTTACAAACCCTAGACCCTTCCAGTGTGTATATAAACTGGAGGGGTTAGTCCATAGAGGCTATCTTCTTCACCATCATTGGAATCCTCATAGGCTAGACATCTAGGGTTAGCCATTATGATCTCGAGGTAGATAAACTCTTGTAATCTTCATACTTGCCGAATATAATCAAGCAAGAGTAGGGTTTAACCTCCCTTAAGAGGGCCCGAACCTGGGTAAACACTGTGTCCCTGGCTTCCCGTTACCATCGATCCTTAGACGCACAGCTTTGTCCCCTCCACCCGAGATCTGCCGGTTTTGATACCTACATTGCTGATTTCATTGAGAGCTCTGTCGTGCTGTCTACAAAAAGCGATCTATGGCTCGCCTAGTCATCACCAATAATATCACTTTTGGAGAGTGCCTAGCTTCTGGGCAGACCCTCCAGATTGGCGGCTTCACTGTAAGAGCTCGCGCGGCAGTCAAGCCTGCGGCTCCCCCTACGATCATCAAACACCATCTTCACATCGGCCCCGAGTACTCCGAAAAATTGGATCCGGCGGATGTTTCGTCTTTAAACAAACTACTGGACCGCATCGCCACCCTAGGGCTCTCTACGGACTATGATATGATTGGACTCAAGCCTGACCAGAGGGAAATTAACCACCCGCCGATCACCCATCTCGTGGCGGTTGTTGAGGAACCGGCCAAAGGCACCTCTCTCTCATACTGAAGACTAAGTATGTTCGGATATCCGAATCCCCTGAGCCGGATACTCTTCCCTCGGACGGGACCTTACGCCCCCCGGACTCTGGCTCAAGCGTAGGATTACAGGAGCCCTTGTGCCTCCCCGGACCCGAACCGGTCGCTTCGGAGACCTTGCAGGCTTCGAACTCAGAGGTGGGACGGGATCCAGAATTTAAGCCACCCACCCACCACAATCTATGTTCTCCAAGCAATTCAGGTCCCCCAGATATATACGACCTGATGTATGTGCGGCAGCAGCCTCAGGAAACATTCCACCACTTTTGGGCCAGGTTCCTACTTGTAAAAAACAAGATCGAAGACTGCCCGGACAACGATGTAGTTTCGGTCTTTCATCGTAACTGCACCGACGAGGGAATATTGAATACCCTCGACCGTTGCCGCATACAGAGCTTCACGGAACTATCGCAAGTAGTACAAAAATATTGTGCAATGGAAAGCACATGGAGGGCTCAGAAAACTCAGCTGGAGCCCACTGCCTTAAAGCAGTATGTGACCCGAGCTAAACGGACACATCCTGGCGGATCACCAGACCACCAGTCCATGGGCAGGAAAAACAAATCCTTCATGGGACACAGATCCGTTGTTGACGAACTACTGGACAAGCCCTACCCGATCCACGCCACTCCGCGCTCAGTCCCAACCCACAGCCTTCGAGCATGCTGGGTACTATGGCAAGTAGCAAAAAGTGGAGAGGCCATCCTCACCACAACCTCAGAAAAATACTCTTCGGAGAGGGACAACTCTAACATCCTCACGGTCTTCTAGACCTTATCTTCAAATAATCAATGCAAACGGGCGCTTCACGACCTCACCGAAGTCCACCAGGTTACCGCATTGAGCCCATGGAATGACACGGCAATAACCTTTACGGCCGAAGAGGAACCAAAGGCCCGATTAGTCCGAGCACCCGCCGCATTAGTACTAAATCCCATCGTTGATGGTTTTTGGCTTACTAAAGTGCTCATGGACGACGGCAGTGGGCTTAACCTCATCTATGAAGACACACTCGATAAAATGCAGATGGACAAATCACACATCGAGCAAAATTATACCACCTTTTGAGGTATTATCCCCAGTCGAGAAGCACAATGCTCGGGGAAAATCAAACTGGATGTGGTAAAAATCAAACTGGATGTGGTATTCGGCACACCCGAAAACTATAGATCTAAAGAGTTGCTCTTTCATGTGGTCCCCTTCAATAGTGGGTATCACACTATCCTCGGCCGGGATGCTTTCTCACGTTTCCAAGCTATACCCCATTACAGGTATATGAAACTCAAAATGCCCGGACCTAATGGAGTTATCACAATTTTGAGCGATCCGGACAAAGCCCTCTGTGCCGAAAACAAAACCGCATCTTTGGCCCTCGAGGCGCTATCCAAAGCCCTAGCGGCGGAGGAATTAACTACCCTACAGTCCAAGTGGATAGGTACGATGTGATCCTCGATAAGAGATCCAAATCCACCTCCTTCAAGCCAGCCGATGAAATAGTCAAATTTCAAGTGCACCCGACGGACACCGCCCTACGCGCATTCCTGCGCGAGAATTGGGATATTTTCACATGGCACCCTTCACACATGCCCAGCATCCCATGAAGACTGGTCGAACACAGTCTCAACATAATCAAGGGATTCAAACCCATGAAGCAGACACTATGATGATTCTTTGATCCCAAACGTCAGGCTATGGGAGAAGAGCTAGCCAAGTTATTAGAGACTGGGTTTATTAGGGAAATTAAACATCCGGGTTGGTTAGCCAACCTGGTTATGGTACCCAAAAAGGACAAATCATGGCACCTGTGTGTCAACTTCAAGGACCTCAACAAGGCTTGCCCTAAAGATCCCTTCCCATTGCCTTGCATCGACCAAATCATTGATGCAACTGCAGGGCACGATTCTTTGTGTTTCCTTGATGCCTATTCCGGATACCATCAGATTAAGATGAAGGCATCGGACCAGGCTGCAACTGCATTCAGCACCCCTTATGGTCCCTTCTGCTTCAACACTATGCCCTTTAGGCTCAAAAACGCTGGGGCTACTTACCAGCGTATGATCCAAACTTGCTTGGAAAAACAAATCGGCAAAACAGTCGAAGCATACGTGGACGACGTGGTCATTAAGACAAAACGCGTCGAAACACTGGTAGATGATCTCCGCCTCATCTTCAACAACCTTCGAACATATGACATACGACTTAATCCGGAAAAGTGTGTCTTCGGAGTACCAGCCGGAAAATTGTTAGGCTTCATTATTTCCCATAGAGGAACTGAGGCAAACCCAGCCAAGATCCGAGCTCCGTCACAATTAGCCATACCAACAGACCTAAAGAAGGTCCATAAACTAGCTGGGTGCATCACGGCCTTAAGCCGATTTATCTCCAAATTAGGAGAAAAAGCATTACCACTCTACAAGCTACTGCGCCGCACTGACAACTTCAAATGTACGGATGCAGCCACAGCCGGATTGAAAGAAATCAAGGCCCTTCTCGCAAGCAACCCAATCGTGGCCGCACTAGGTGTTGGAGAGCCTATGTTATTATATATATCAGCAACTAACAAAGTAGTCAGTGTTGTCCTCATCGGTTAACGAGGGGAGGAGGGACATAAATTCCCCACCCAAAAATCAGTCTACTATGTATCGGAGGTCCTTACACCTTGCAAATCCCGATACCCCCCCACTATCAAAAGATAGCCTACACAGTCTTCATGGCATCCCGCAAACTTCGACACTACTTTCAAGAGTTTTTGGCCACAGTGGCATCTGAAGTACCACTCAATGACATTATCAATAACAGGGACGCCATTGGCCGCATAGCCAAATGGGCCATCGAGCTATTACCGTTCGAAATCATATACAAGCCACGCCGGGCTATTAAATCTCGGGTATTGGCCGACTTTGTCGCTGAATGGACGGAAGTCGAACTCCCTAAAGGGTACAGCTCATACTCCAACTGGATTATGTACTTCGATGGCTCTAAAATGATGGCCGGACTGGGGGCTGGTGTAATCCTCACATCACCTACTGGGGACACAGTCCGCTATGTACTGAAAATTATGTATACAGACTCTAACAAGCAGCCGAATACGAGGTGCCACTACACGGTCTTCACATGGCTGTCTCCATGGGTATACAACGCTTGGAGGTGCACAGCGATTCGAACCTCGCAATTTCCCAGGTCAATGGAGAGTTCGATGCAAAGGACCCAAAAATGGTGGCATATCGAAACGCCATATTTAAAATATCAGCTCAGTTCGAAGGCCTTGAGTTCCATCATGTCGCTCGAGAAAGTAATCAAGCAGCCGACATCCTCGCTCGTATGGGCGCTAAGCGTGACCCCGTGCCACCCAAAAACTTTGTGGAAAGGCTCTTTAAGCCATCTATGGTGTGGTAGGGTGAGATCAGAGAAGGTAATACGGACCTGATCACACCTCCAGCCGCCGAGCACAATGCAGACACCGTCGGGGTTCTAGATATCGAGATAACACCCTCTGCTCATGGGATCATGGCAGTTATTGCTCCCTGGACCGAACCATTCCTGGCCTACCTTAATAGGCAAGAGCTCCCCGACGATCAAAACGAGGCTTGATGCATAGTTCGGCGCTCTAAAGCCTTTAAAGTGCATGAGGGTGAATTGTATAAAAGAAGTACTTCAGGAGTCCTTCAAAGGTGTATCTCCGAAGAAGAAGGAAGGAAACTCTTGGCAGAAATACATGCTGGCCTCGGCAGTCATCATGCCGCAACTCGAGCCCTCGTAAGCAAGGTGTTCCGATAGGGTTTTTCTGCCCCACGGCTCGGGCAGATGCTCAGGCCCTTGTCCAACATTGTGTGGGTTGTGTGCTTTTCTCCAATCAAAGCCACATGCCTCCCACCGCATTAAGAACAATCCCCGTTACTTATTCCTTCGGTCTAGGGGCTTGACATGGTTGGACTCCTTAAAGGGGGAAGACACAAAAAGAAATACTTGTTGGTCATGGTTGATAAATTCACTAAATGGATAGAGGCCAAACCAGTAAAAACAGCTGAGGCCGGACCGGTGATTGATGTTATATCTGGCATAGTCCACCGTTATGGTATCCTGCACAGTATCATCACTGATAATGGCTCTAACTTCACAGCTGATGAGGTGAAAACTTGGTGCGCTAAGTTGGGCATTAAACTCGACTTCGCATCCGTATACCACCCTCAAACAAACGGCCAAGTCGAACGGGCCAATGGTCTGATCATGAGTGGTATTAAGCCTAGAATAGTGCACTCTTTATGAGAATTAGACAAGCACTGGGTTGAGGAACTCGATTCCATACTTTGGGGACTCCAGACCACACCCAATCGAACGACCGGATACACACCTTTATTTATGGTGTACGGCGCAGAGGATGTATTGCCCTGCGATATTATTCATGACTCACCTAGAGTGCGCATATACGAAGAGAAAGAAGCCAAAATGGATCGGGAGGACGACCTAGATGGACTCAAAGAGGAGCGCGACGTTGCTAAGGCCCGTTCCGCATTCTATCAACAACAGGCCAGGCGTTACCAAAATAGAGAAGTGTGGGCTAAAACATACAATGTCGGAGAACTTGTTCTACGCCTCTCGGAGAAGAAAAAGGATAAGCTTAAACCCAAATGGGAGGGCCCCTTTGTAATAGATGAAGTCCTTACTGGAGGATCCTATCGCCTTCACAATGCAGAGGATAATTGCCTTGAGCCGAACCCATGGAACGCCGCCCGGCTCCGAAGCGCATAGTTCGACCTCCTAATGTTTCATTTTAAACTAGGTTTTTTCTCTTTTCTCCCCCTTTTTTATTTTTTCCTTTTCCTCTTACATATGTTCAGATCGACCGCATTATTGGGTGTACACATCTTTAAATGTATACACCCCAACATACATGGGGGCTTCTTTTAAGGAAGCATTTTATTGAAAAGCTTACAAGCTTATTTTGTCCATAATAGTTGTTGGTTCTGCCATTTTATGCACCTCTATGACTTAAGTTTTTGCCAAGGCGGGTTGCCTTGGTCCTGTGTTTATACCCTACGTTCCCGATTGTTCGGCTAGGGTGTAAAGGGAGCACCTCTGTGATGGTTACAACTGGGTTATCCGGACATGTACCTCAGACGGGTGAAGCCGAAAGCTAGTGTTCATATGGGAATAATTGGTCGGCACATATACAGCAGGCTGTTTCTGGAAAAAACTATGAAATTGGCTGCCTGTACTTCAGATACGAGCCTAGCCCAAGGAAAGGAACCCCTAATGAAACTATTTTTCTTGGAAGATGTTTCTTACGTTAAAAAAGTAATATAACATAACTCCCCGACTATTTTTGTCTGTTCGAGCAATATGACCGGATTGCCTGGTTTCCAAATATACTAAAACGTTTCTTAGTTAGACGTGATATCTGGAAACACTCAAACTTCTTGGTCCGGAGGTGGAAGCCAAAGGTTTGCGATGACAAAAAATTTATAAGTTCGGCAGGAGATAAGTTCGGTCATAAAGTACATTGTTACATAGAATCGAATGCCTACTCTCTTTCTACGCCATCTAGTAGAGTATCTAATTTACAATCTTGTTACAAAAATTTCGCCGCTATAATTACTTGGTCGTATACCAAGCTTATAGGAATTTCCTTCCCGTCAGGTCCTTGCGGTCCAACTCGGGCCATATGGTTCGGATCAAGTCCGGTATAGCGTGTCTTCACTATGGCCCATGCCTCTCAAGCACCTTCACGACATGCGGACGTCTTCCACAGCTCGAAGCGACGCCGAGCACCTTTGAACAGATATGCCAACCCCTCCATACTTTTTGGAGGAACGTCGGAGGGCCATAAGGCTTTGGCCATATTCTTCATGGCCTTCCGGGCACGCTCGTGCACCTTTGCCAGCTCCTTTAGAACGTTGCTTTGCAGTCCAGACACTTCCTCCTCGAGACGGCTGGTCAACATATCTGTATCAATCGAACTATAACATTCCGCATTATATGATTATATCAATAACCGGGACGGTTCACAAGTCATACCTAATATGTCGCCCTTCAGCTTCTGGTTTTTCCTGTTGTGCCTCCAAGAGTTGAGCCTTTAAGTTCTATATCTCTTCGGCCTGCTTCTTCCCTTCTTCTTCTAGTTTTTTATCTTTGCCAAAATACATTGGGGCACCCTTCATTTCTTCAAACTCGGAGACAACGACATTTAGCTGTGTTCGGCTTGTCTCGAGCTCCTGGGACAATGCACTATTCTTCTCCTTGAGAACCCGCAGTCATAAACGATCCTCAAATCGTTTTTTTCTACCGCTTTAAGTCTCGAGGGCTACTACTATCTATCTATTACAATTCTTTACCTTCATATCCTTTGAGAATAGGCGAGCAACTCCTGTGAGTCCATCCCGGGCAGCTCGGATATATGCACCTACAGTGCTTAGGGCGGTAAACTCCAGCTCCGTTAAGGCAGGGGCGCACAAGGCTTCTTTCAAGTGACGATGATTCATCGCACTCTCAACTTTGGAGTTAGTGACGGACATCTCATCCGGCTCTCCGTGAGGCGAATGAGTGTGTGCCGCACCAGCATGCGCCCCCGTCCTGGTTGATGTCTCCGGCGCCGGATTGACCGCGGCTCGACTAGCTGGGATCTTGTTCACGGTTCGCCGTATACCCCTCCTGCGATGATAGAAGGAGGATGCAAATGATAATTCGGCTTCATGCCCAAATATGAAATAGGAGGAATATACCTTTTTGGTGATGGAGCAAGCTCAGTGGTGATTCCGGCTTCCTTTCATTTTGCATGACCCTTCCGCAAAGGTGCTGACCTTCTCTTGGTCGCTCGTCCTTGGGTACGGCTCGCTGAGCGCCTATCATGCGAAACATGGTTCAATGCGGAGGATAAGAAATGAGCAGGAGTATCTCTCTTCCCTAGTAATACAATTTCCGAATACTTACCTTCACGAAAGGATAGCGGTCGGGGTAATCATCCACAACGGCTACTTCCGAGCCGTCAAGGCTCGCCTGATAGCAGACTCCATCTTCAAACTCTACAAATATGCCCGGATCTTCATGGAATCCGGGGTCTTCATTGCGATCGTGATCCTCTGGCTGGGGGGCAGGGCAGTTAATGTTCTCGATCATTTGCCTCCACGACTATTTAAAAAGCAACCAGAGAATTCAGTTAATGCGTCTCAATGAGTGAAAAAGTACTGAACGGTTAAAACTTACCCATTCAATGGGATTGTACATGGAGAAGCCCTCTCGACAATTTAAACGGATGAAGTCTTCTTCTTCTCCTCTATAAAGGTCGGTCAGCATGGCAGCCAATGTGGCTTGGCTATCCAGACCCTTTTGCCTGTAGCGGGATGCGTCGTGCTCCCCATTGTAGTTCCGTAAGGGGGTCACCTTGGATTGAAGTGGCTGGATGCATCACTTTATCGCAATGGCCATAACTTCAACTATGGAGAGTCCGGAATGGGTAAGTAACCTGACCTTGTTTACCAATCTCATTACTTCCGCACTGTCTTCTTGATTAGGGGACTTGGGATGTCAGCTATATAGCTTCTTCAAGGGGGCGCTGGAGAATTCTGGCAGTCCGCGCCGAACAAGGTCTGGAAGAGGAACATCCTCGATATAGAACCATTCCTAAGACCATTCGTTGGATCCCCTCTTCGGAGTCCCAACTGGGTAGCTAGATCCAGCTATGCGCCATACTTTGGCGCCGCCCACTTTAAAAATAGACCCACCGCCCTGATGGCGGGGGACGAGGCAGAAGAACTTTTTCCATAGTTCAAAGTGAGCCTCGCAGCCCAAAAATAATTCGCAAAGAGCGACGAAACCAGAGATATGTAAAGTAGAACCTGGTGTGAGGTTGTGCAGTTGGATCCCGTAGTGTTCCAATAGGCCCCTAAGGAAGGGGTGGATTGGGAATCCCACGCTCCTCAAGAGAATGAGATGAAGCACACCTCTCCCCTTAGCTGGGATTGGGGAAGTGAAAGCACAAGTGCTCCCTAGGTGGTTTTGGTAATTAATGTCAACATATCTCTTGTTGGACTAACACTTTTATCTAGTATGTTTCAGATAAGTTCAACAATGGAGTGGCATGGACTAAAGGATGTGGGAACTCCTTCAAGATGCCAAGGACAAAGGATTGGCTAAAGCTTCAAGCTCAAGACTCTTCATTTTACATTTTAGTGATCCAAGATCACATTGAGTCTATAGGAAAAGCCAATACTATCAAGAAGGGATGAGGTGTTGCTTAATGAGTTTCTTGCTCCACAGTGCTTAGTGATATGCTCCAAAACCCTCAACTACTTTCCCACTTCCACACATATGACCTAAACCTAAAGCCAAAATTGGTCACACCGATTCTTTCTATCTGGCGCCACCGAGTTCAAATGTCATAGCCACTGCCACAAACCCTAGGCAAATCGGTCTCACCGATAGGGATCTCGGTCTCATCGAGATGGGATTGTAATCTCTCTGTGTATGTCCATTATCAAAATCGGTCTCACCGAGTTTGTGTAATCGGTACTACCAAGATTACAATGCAAACTCTTTGGTTAACTTATTACCAAAATCGGTCCCACCGAGTTTGAGTAATCGGTCCCACCGAGTTTGCCTGACCAACTCTCTGGTTAGCTAATTACCAAAATCGGTCTCACCGAGTTTGTGTAATCGGTCTCACCGAGATTACGTTATGCCCTAACCCTAACCATATTGGTCCTACCGAGTTGCATTCCGGTCCCATCGAAAATCCTAATGGTCACTAGGTTTACTAAATCGGTCTGACCGAGTTTGTTGATTCGGTCCCACCGAGATTGGTAAATTGTGTGTAACGGTTAGATTTTGTGTGGAGGCTATATATACCCCTCCACCTCCTCTTCATTCATGGAGAGATCCATCAGAACAAACCTACACTTCCAACTTACCAGTTCTGAGAGAGAACTACCTACTCATGTGTTGAGGCCAAGATATTCCATTCCTACCATTTGAATCTTGATCTCTAGCCTTCCCCAAGTTTCTTTCCACTCAAATCTTCTTTCCACCAGATCCAAATCCTATGAGAGAGAGTTGAGTGTTGGGGAGACTATCATTTGAAGCACAAGAGCAAGGAGTTCATCATCAACGCACCATTTGTTACTTCTTGGAGAGTGGTGTCTCCTAGATTGGCGAGGTGTCACTTGGAAGCCTCCGACAAGATTGTGGAGTTGAACCAAGGAGTTTGTAAGGGCAAGGAGATCGCCTACTTCGTGAAGATCTATCGCTAGTGAGGCAAGTCCTTCGTGGGCGACGGCCATGGTGGGATAGACAAGGTTGCTTCTTCGTGGACCCTTCGTGGGTGGAGCCCTCCGTGGACTCGCGCAGCCGTTACCCTTCGTGGGTTGAAGTCTCCATCAATGTGGATGTACGATAGCACCACCTATCGAAACCACGCCAAAAACATCCGTGTCTCCAATTGTGTTTGAATCCTCCAAAACCCCTCCCTTTACATTCTTGCAAGTTGCATGCTTTAATTTCCGCTGCTCAGATACTCTTTGCATGCTTGCTTGCTATATGTTGTGAATGTTAAACTTGTGCCTAAACTCCACTTAAACTTAAAGAAGCTAAAAACTGCAACTTTGGTACTTAGTGTCTAATCACCCCCCCTCTAGACACCTCTTCTCAAGGTCCTACAGGAAGCTCTCTGCCAATGCGTCAACGCCCATAGAAGTTAACCCTGCCCGTACGGAGACTAGATCCGAGGGAGGGAGATATCCTTGCATCTGGAGTCGACTGAGCTGGAGATGGGATGCGGAGAAACTCTGTCAATCCCCCTCTTGAGGGCCATGAGGACGCGAGGAGGAGCCAGGGACACTAGCCATGGTCTGAATTTTTCCGTGGCTTGCTCTGTTGCTCTTGGAGTGGTGTGAGATGGCGTTTTGAAGATCTAACCTCGTTATATAGGCGCAGCCTATGTCTGTCAGAAATATTAAAATACAGGGGTAATGGATCATTCGCATTCACTCAGACGCATGAAAATCGAGGTGATGACAACGAGGAATCATAAAGACTATACACGGAAACCGATGCCGGACTATCATCAATCCAGAATATGATGGAGAACTCGCCTTGCAAAGCTGAAGACTTGCGTCCGCACACTACATCGTCATTGAAGGCAAGTTCGGGGGCTACTGACGGAGTCCTGGATTCAGGGGTCCTCAGGTGTCCGACGTAGGAGTATGGCCCGGGTTGGATCGACCGTATAAGATCAAGCTGAGGATTATCCATCGGGTCCGGATGGGACTTCTCAATACGTGGACGGCAAGAATAGAGTCTGGAAGCTTCCTTCCCTGATAAATCGACCTTGTACAAACCCTAGACCCCTCCGGTGTGTATATAAACTGGAGGAGTTAGTCCGTAGAGGCTATCTTCTTCACCATCATTGGAATCCTCATAGGCTAGACATCTAGGGTTAGTCATTACGATCTCGAGGTAGATCAACTCTTGTAATCTTCATACTCGCCAAATATAATCAAGTAGGAGTAGGGTTTTACCTCCCTTAAGAGGGCCCGAACCTGGGTAAACACTGTGTCCATGGCTTCCTATTACCATCGATCCTTAGACGCATAACTTGGGCCCCCCTACCCGAGATCTGCCGGTTTTGACACCGACAATGGGGAACCGCTAGTGTGCCCCCAAACTCTGAGCGTCGGACATTGTAGCTTGCTACCTCTTGAGCATGTGTTGGTTTTTCCTTTGAAGAGGAAAGGGTGATGCAGCAAAGTAGCGTAAGTATTTCCCTCAGTTTTTGAGAACCAAGGTATCAATCCAGTAGGAGGCTCCTCAAAAGTCCCACGCACCTACACAAACAAACAAGAACCTCGCAACCAACGCGATAAAGGGGTTGTCAATCCCTTCACGGAAACTTGCAAAAGTGAGATCTGATAGAGATAATAAGATAAGATAAATATTTTTGGTAATTTTATGATATAGATTGGAAAGTAAAAGATGCAAAACTAAAAGTAGATGGAAAACTTATATAATAAAAGATAGACCCGGGGGCCATACATTTCACTAGTGGCTTCTCTCAAGATAGCATAAGTATTACGATGGGTGAACAAATTACTATCGAGCAATTGATAGAAAAATGCATAGTTATGAGATTATCTAGGCATGATCATGTATATAGGCATCACGTCCGCAACAAGTAGATCGAAACGATTCTTTGCATCTACTACTATTACTCCACACGTCGGCCTACTCCTGCCTGCATCTAGAGTATTAAGTTCAAGAAGAACAGAGTAATGCATTAAGAAAGATGACATGATGTAGAGGGATAAACTCATGCAATATGATATAAACCCCATCTTTTTATCCTTGACGGCAACAATACAATACGTGCCTTGCTGCCCCTGCTGTCACTGGGAAAGGACACCGCAAGATTGAACCCAAAGCTAAGTACTTCTCCCATTGCAAGAAAGATCAATCTAGTAGGCCAAACCAAACTGATAATTCAAAGAGACTTGCAAAGATAACCAATCACACATAAAAGAATTTAGAGAAGATTCAATTATTTCTCATAGATAAACTTGATCATAAACCCACAATTCATCGGATCTCGACAAACACACCGCAAAAAGAGTTACATCGAATAGATCTCCAAGAAGATCGAGGAGAACTTTGTATTGAGATTCAAAGAGAGAGAAGAAGCCATCTAGCTAATAACTATGGACCCGAAGGTCTGTGATAAACTACTCACAACTCATCGAAGAGGCCTTGGAGATGATGTAGAGGCCCTCCGTGGTCGATTCCCCCTCTGGCGGAGCGCCGGTGAAGGCTCCAAGATGGGATATCGCGGATACAGAAGGTTGCGGCGGTGGAATTAGGTTTTTGTGGTGCTCCTGGATGTTTCCAGGGCACGGGAGTATATATAGGCGAAGGAAGTACGTCAGTGGAGCAACGAGGGGCCCATGAGGGAGGGGGTCGCGCCGGGCACCTGCGTGGCCGCCTCGTTCTTTGCTTGACGTCCACTCCAAGTCTTCTGGTTTGCATTTGTTCCAAAAAGATCGCTCCCGAAGGTTTCACCCCGTTTGGACTCCATTTGATATTCCTTTTCTTCGAAACATTGAAATAGGAAAAAGAAACAACAATTCAGGCTGGGTCTCCGGTCAGTAGGTTAGTCCCAAAAATGATATAAAAGTGTAAAGTAAAGCCCATAAACATCCAAAATAGGTAATATAATAGCATGGAACAATAAATAATTATAGATACGTTGGAGACGTATCATAGCTGGCGCCAAGGAGTTATTCATGTGGTGGTCGTCGCCGTCGACAATAATCATGCATAACGTGGAAAACAATATGTGACCCTTCATGGTTTTGCTTATTGTGCTTTTAGTCTTTGTCAGTTACTTACTTATTTTCTTTTCAAAATAGAGTCAAAAGATTTGTCTCTTCCATTAGTTAAGCAGAAAAGAATTACCTGGCTAATTAATGGAAATCCAGGCTAAAACCATCACAATTTCTTGAGTAGCGCATACAAGAT